>NW_022437502.1:0-41530 GCF_009761245.1 Sapajus apella
AAACGGGGTTTCACCATGTTGACCAGGATGGTCTCGATCTCTTGACCTTGTGATCCACCCGCCTCGGCCTCCCAAAGTGCTGGGATTACAGGCTTGAGCCACCGCGCCCAGCTACTTTTTTCTTTTCTTTTTTTTTTTGAGACAGTGTCTTGCTCTGTCACTCAGGCTGGAGTGCAGTGGCATAATCTTGGCTCACTGCAAACTCCACCTCCCAGGTTCAAGTGATTCTCCTGCCTCAGCCTTTCATTAGCTGATTTTTGTATTCTTAGTAGAGACAGGGTTTTGCCATGTTGGCCAGGCTGGTCTCCAATTCCTGACCTCAGATGATCTGCCCACCTCAGCCTCCCAAAGTGCTGGGATTACAAGCGTGGGCTACCATGCCTGGCTGATTTTTTTTTTTTTTTTTTTTTTTTGTATTTTGCTTGTAACTTCTCAATGTCTCATGAGAAGTTACTTGAGATCTTGTGTGTAAACAAGACTCCCTGTAATGAATACACCTGTCCTGTGCCAGGTTGCCTGGGGCATCCTCCGTGAGGGTATAGAAATCCCAGCTGCCTGGGAGTGGGGCCTGGTCATCTTTTGAGTTCCCCGTGGGCCCCTGTCTGTGCCTGCCTGAGCTGGAGAAGACCCAAGACCAGAAGGGAAGTTCTCAGTTTGGGCCTTGGAGGGTTTTAGTTTCTCTTCCTCCTCCTTCTCCTTCTGGGAATTTTTTTCAGCACATTCAGAAAGGCCAAAGTCGACAAAAACACTCTGGGTGGCTCTCCCTGGTGACTTCCACCCTGGAGAGAGCCCTAGGAAGCAGCAGCTTGCCCAGGCCCAGGCCTGAAGTTCTTTTTTTGTGCTGTGTTTTGAAGGCATTTGATGCTGAGCTGGCCGCTGCAGAATGAACCACAGCTCTGAGAAGGGGAAGTAGGAACAGCTGGCACCCTGCCATGGCCTGTGAACCACAGGTGGACCTGGGGGCCGCTGGCCCGTTGCCTCCCTCCTCCCCTGGCTGGAGTGCCCTGCCTGGAGGGAGCCCTCCTGGCTGGGGGCAAGGTAAGGTCACCACCTTTCTTTTTCCACCCCCTTTCTACCTCATGCTGAGCTGGACCCACAGGGAGTAAAAGCTCCTTTAGATAAGGTCGGGGGAGGTGTCTTTGAGATACAGCTGTATGCCACGTTCCGTCATTTTTACCAGTTCTCGCTCTTGGCCGTAGACCAAGCCACCATCACCCTCTGCTGAGCCCCTGCTGTAGCTTGCTTGTTGGTCTTCTCTTTTCCATCCATTCTCTACATAGCAGCAAGAGAGCTTTTTATTATTTATTTATATTTCTAATTTATTTTTATTTATTTAGAGACAGGGGCTTGCTTTGCCACCCTGGCTGGAGTGCAGTGGTGTGATCATAGCTCACTGCAGCCTTGAACTCCTGGGCTCAAGCAGTCCTCCCACAGCCCCCTGACTAGCTGGGATTACAGGCCTGCACCACCACATCCTGCTAATTAAAAAATCTTTTTTGTAGATATGGGGCCTTACTTTGTTGCCCAGGCTGGTCTCAGACTCCTGGCCTCAAGCAGTCCTCCTGCTTTGGCCTCTGAAAATGCTAGGGTTACAGGAATGGGGCCCAGAGACCTTTTTTTTTTTTGAGATGAAGTCTCACTCTGTTGCCCAGGCTGAGTGCAGTGGCATGATCTTAGCTCACTGCAAACTCCACCTTTCAAGTTCAAGCAATTCTCCTGCCTCAGCTCCCCAAGTAGCTGGGATTACAGGCACCTACTACCACACCTAGCTAAATTTTTGTATTTTTAGTAGAGATGGGGTTTCACCATGTTGAGCGGACTGGCCTCAAACTTCTGACCTCAGGTGATCTGCCCACCTTGGCCACCCAAAGTGCTGGGATTACAGGTGTGAGCCACCACACCTGGCCCAAGAGATATTTTTAAAATACACATTCAGTCCAACCATGTCACTTTCTGCTTCGTGTTTCCCATTGGGCTTAGTGTGAAGACCCATCAGTATTGGCTTGCAAGGCCTACCTTCATGTTCTTTGCTGTGCTGTTCTGCCTCAGCACCTTTGCACCTGCTGTTCCTTCTGCCTGTTGTGCTTTTTCCTTGCCTCCGTTCCCCTGATAAATTTCCATTAATCCACCAGACATGCTGGCTCACACCTGTAATCCCAGCACTTTGGCAAGCCAAAGCAGGTGGATCCCTTGAGGTCAGGAGTTCGAGACCAGCCTAGCCAACATGGTGAAACCCTGTCTTTACCAAAAATATGAAAATTAGCTGGATGTATTGGCGGGTGTCTGTAATACCAGCTACTAGGGAGGCCGAGGCAGGAGAATCACTTGAACCTGAGAGACAGGTTGCAGTGAGCTGAGATCACACCACTAGACTCCAGTTTGGGTGATAGAATAAGACTCTGTCTCAAAAAAAAAAAAAAAAAAAAAAAAAGAATTTTCATTCATCCTTCAGAACTCAGTTCCAATATCCCTTCCTTGAAGAATCTTGCTGGTGGCTCAGCCTGTCAGGACCTTCTGATATCTTCCTGTTTCTCCTCTAGCATTTATCATACTCGGTAAATAATTATCTTTGTATAAAGTCAAGTCTGGCTTCTTCACTAGAGTGTAAGCTCCCTGAAGGAAGGGGACTCCTCTCTTTTTCATCCCTGTATCTACAGTACCTAGCACAGGCCTTGGCCCATAGTTGATGCTCAATAAATATTTTGTTGAATGAATGAATTAATGAGTAGCCAGATATGGATAAAGGAGAAGAGCACCCAGAATTGTGGGTGTCTACAGGAATGTGGAGGGTTTTTTGGAGGTTTTGAAATTTGACTGCTTAAAAACAAAGTCTTCTTTTATTACTACGATTGTTAGGAAAACAATGTGTGGCCGGGCACGGTGGCTTAAACCTGTAATCTCAGCACTTTGGGAGGCCAAAGCAGGCAGGTCACCTGAGGTCGGGAGTTCAAGACCAGCCTGACCAACATGGTGAAACCCTGTCTTTATATATTAAAAAAAAAGGAAAACAATATATATGTTTGTGTGTGTGTGTGTGTGTGTGTGTGTGTGTGTGTGTATATATATATATACATATATATGTGTGTGTGTGTACATATATACACACAAACATATATATACACACACATTGTTTTCCTTTTTTTATAAATATGTGTGTGTGTGTATATATATATGCACACATATATATGTAAGGTAAGCAGTGTGTACACATACACACACAATAGTAGAACAAGATGGAATGAAATAATTTTTCCGTCAGAACTTCGAAGACATTGCTCCACTGATTTTTGGCACGTCAGTTCTTGTTCCTCTGTAGGAAACTGCCCCCCCCGCATGTGCGTGCAAACACACACACACACACACACAAACACAGACACACACATTTTTCTTTCGTAGCTTTGCTTAGCGAAGATGTAAAAGCAAGTATTTTTAAGTGGAGGACTTGCTGTTCTCACTTTAAGGAACAGATGAGAGCTGGTATTGCCAAGAATCTAGGAACTCTTGGTTTGAAAGGCAAATGAAGACATCCTGAAAGCTCTTTGCATTGCTTGGGCAAACACATAACTCAGTGTACAACGAACTAGACCTGGGAATGGTTCCGATTCTCCATGTGTGGAGTCCAAATCAAAGTGGGGTTTTCATTCTTGCTGTGAAGGGGAGAGCTGGTCTCAGACCGGATCTGCTTGACTGCCTGCATTTTGTACACTACCTTCCTTTCTCGCTTCTTGTTCTCACTTTCATTTTCCTTGTGCACAAGGGAGTTTCTTTGCTTTTCGAAGGCTCAGTTTTCTTTTCCATGCTGATGGTACCCAGCTTTGGGGGGCTCTTGGAGGATGAATTGAAATCATGAATGAAGCTCAAGCGTCGTATCTGACACTTAGTAAAGGGCTCCATACCCAGAACCTGTTCTTATTGCCTTTCTTTTTGTTTTGTCTGGTTTTCCCCATTTGCTTATTATAAAGTTTATTTTTAGGCTCTGCACATTGGCTTATACCTGTAATCCCAGTACTCTGGGAGGCCTAGGTGGGTGGATTACCTGAGGTCAGCAGTTTGAGACCAGCCTGGCCAACATGGTGAACCCTGTCTCTACTAAAAAGACAAAAATTAGCTGGGTGTGGTGGTGTGCACCTGTAATCCCAGCTACCAGGGAGGCTGAGGAAGGAGAATTGCCTGACCTTGGGAGGTGGAGGTTGCAGTGAGCTGAGATTATGCCAATGAACTTCAGCCTAGGTGACAAGAGCAAAAATCCAAGTCAAAAAAAATTGTTTTTATAGTTTTAGTTACTTACTTATTTTTTTGAGACAGGATCTCACTCTGCTGTCCAGGCTGGAATGTAGTGGCATGATTTTGGCTTACTATAGCCTTGACTTCCCAGGCTCAGGTGATCCTCCCACCCCAGCCTCCCAAGTAGCTGGGACTACAGGCACGTGCCACCATGTCTGGCTTTTTGTATTTTTTTGTAGAGACAGGGTTTTTCGCCATGTTGCCCAGGTTGGTCTCAAACTCCTGAGCTCAAATGATCCGCTTGCCTCAGTTTCTCAAAGTGCTGGGGCTACAGGCATGAGCCACCATGCCCAGCTAGTTTTATCTTTTCATATTTTACTTTTATGAAACCACCTTAAATCCCTTCTGGAACAAGATGTGGGAGGGTAAAAACACAAATAAATCAAGGTTGCTTGATTGTAACTTTTGAGTTGTGACAACTTGCTTTTAAATTATGAAAATAGCCAGTTATTTTGTACCCGTCTTGTGCTGAGCACTTTATTTTTTTTATTTTTTTTTTTGAGACGGAGTTTCTCTCTTGTTACCCAGGCTGGAGTGCAATGGCGCGATCTCGGCTCACCGCAACCTCCGCCTCCCGGGTTCAGGCAATTCTCCTGCCTCAGCCTCCTGAGTAGCTGGGATTACAGGCACGCGCCACCATGCCCAGCTAATTTTTTTTTTGTATTTTTAGTAGAGACGGGGTTTCACCATGTTGACCAGGATGGTCTCGATCTCTTGACCTTGTGATCCACCCGCCTCGGCCTCCCACAGTGCTGGGATTACAGGCTTGAGCCACCGCGCCCGGCTATTTTTATCATCTTAATTATTTGTAAAGTCCTCTGCAGTGGATGTGCATCCTCTAAGCGAGGGAACAGGCTCACAGGTTCAAGTTGCTTCCTCAACTTACCATGTTAGTGAGAGGCTGAGCTCCAATTTGAACCCCAAAACTATCTAGCTTATATTTTCACCACCTGACCACCTGGCGTCCTCATCTCCCCCACCACTTCCAAAAAAAAAGAGAGAGAGAGAAACACAAAATAAAGTTCTTTTTGGCAGGATGTAGAATTGAGAATTCTGTGGAACCCTTGAGATCATAGATGATATCCCAGTGTATCAAAAAAGAACCTTTTACTCTCTGGCTGCAGTGGCTCAGGCCTATAATCGCAGCACTTTAGGAGGCTGAGATGGGAGGATCGCTTGAACCCAGGAATTTGAGAGCAGCCTGAGTGATTTAGTGACTTTGTCTTTACAAAATAAAATTTTTTTTAAAAAAGGCCAGGTGTGATGGCTCACGCCTGTAATCCCAGCACTTTGGGAGGCTGAGGCTAGTGGATCACTTGAGGTTGGGAGTTCAAGACCAGCCTGACCAACATGGAAAAACCCTGTCTCTACTAAAAATACAAAAAAAAAAAAAAATTAGCTGGGTGTGGTGATGCATGCCTGTAATTTCACTACTTGGGAGGCTGAGGCAGGAGAATCGATTGAACCCGGCAGGTGGAGGTTGCCGTGAGCTGAGATCACGCCATTGCACTCCAGCCTGGACAACAAAAACAAAACTTTGTCTCTCTCTCTCTATATATATATATATATTAGCTGAGTGTGGTGTTGCATGCCTATGATCCCAGCTACTTGGGAGGCTGAAGTGGGAGGATTGCTTGAGCCTTGGGAAGTGGAGGTTGCAGTGAGACATATAGTGCCCCTGCACTCTAGCCTGGGTGACAGAGTGAGACACTGTCTCAAAACAAAACAAAACAAAACAAAACAAAACAAAACTCTTCCTACCTTATTCATTCATTTATACACCAAACATGTATTTAATGTCTCCTGTTAGTATCAGATCGGGGGATTCAGTGACTAACAGAGCAGTGTGGGAGTGTGTAGTCTGGTGGAGAAGATAGATTTTATTCAAATAACTGCATGCATATGTAATCAAATAATTGCAAACATAGGTATTTCGCTTTGGTGACTATTAAGAAGAAGAGCATTCAGTTATAGGTTTAGCAGAGGATTTGATCAGTTAGGAGTTTAGAGTGTCAGGGAGGTCTCTCTGGGGAAAGTGAATCATGGGCTGAGGTACAAATGATCCATGGGCCGTAACTGGGTGAAGCTAGGTAGATGCGTTCTAGGGAGAGGCACAGCATGTGCAAAGGGCTGGGGGTGGAGGAGGACATGTGTTCAGGAAGTGAAGGAGGCTGGTGTGGTGAGACACAGAACGAGGCTGAGGGTCTCAAGGTGAGTCTGGCAGGAGGCTAGTTTTCCTCAGGGCTGGAAGAATGTGGTAACAAGGTTGGCTTTTGCAAAGCACCCGGAAGCTATTGAAAGTTTTACTCAAGGCATTGGTATCATCTGCTCTGCACCCTGGCCACTGTGTGGAAGAGGCATCATAGAAGTAAAGGTTTGCAGAAGCCACTTAGGAGGCTACCGCAGAGGGCCAAGGGAGAGGTGAGGATGCCACGAGGGCACAGAGTGGACAGATGTTTTGTTTGCCCAGTGGGCAGGGCTTGGTGATGCACTGGGGGAGAGGGGAGAAAGAGGGTTTGGATGGGCCAGGAATTTCCAGGAAGGTAGAGTGAGTCATTTGGCTTTGAAGACTCAAGTACTGTTCAGAGCTAGACTAGGGTGACAGCAGTTCTGGGCCAGCAGACAACACACTTACGCTTGAATCCTTTCAGTCCTGCCTCATTGTCTAAGCAGCAACCACAGAGAAGATGGCAAAATCTCCATTCGTCCGCAGTGTGTGGCTGAAACCTGGGATCCTAGAATCCCAGGGCTGGAATCTCTCCCACCCCCCCAGACCTCCTGGCTACTGACCAGTGGCTCACGGGGCCTTGTACTGTGGCGCAAGGAGATCTCGATCCATTTGTCCAGTTTCTCTACTTGGAACTGCAGGCAGGCAGGTTTGGCCTTGTACTGCTGCAATTCCTCACTGGGCCTGAGGGGATTTCAGTCCAGACCTTTCTCTCCAGCTGGTCTCATGGTCTGACTTCATCCCACCCTTGGAAGACAGGATATATGGTAGCTGTTGTGAGCAGCCTGGGTTGATGCATGTTTTTTGAGGGAATAAACATGTAATTTATGCTTTTGAAATGCTGAGTGAGTTGCAGCTATATGTAGGCGGGATTACCAATAAGTCAGTGTATTAGTTTTCTATTGCTGCTTTAACAAGTTACCGCTAACATAGTGGCTTAAAAAGCCATGGATTTGGGCCAGGTGCAGTGGCTCACGCCCGTAATCCCAGCACTTTGGGAGGCCGAGGCAGGCAGATAACATGAAGCCAGGAGCTCGAGACAGCCTGGCCAACATGGGGAAACCACGTCTCTACTGAAGTATAAAAATTAGCCCAGCATGGTGGCACGTGCCTGTAGTCCCTGCTACTTGAGAGGCTTGGAAGAATTGCTACAAGAATTGCTTGAACCTGGAAGGTGGAAGTTGCAGTGAGCTAAGTTTCTGCTGCTGCACTCCTGCCTGAGTGACAGAGAGAGACTCTGTCTCCAAACAAACAAACAAACAAAACTCACCACGGATTTGTTATTGATTGATTGATTGATTGATTGAGATGGAGTTTTGCTCTTGTTGCCCAGGCTGGAGAACAATGGTGTGATCTCAGCTCACTGCAACCTCTGCCTCCCAGGTTCAAGCAATTCTCCTGCCTCAGCCTCCCAAGTAGCTGGGATTACAGGCGCCCACTACCACACCTGGTTAATTTTTATATTTTTAGTAGAGATGGGGTTTCATCATGTTGGCCAGGCTGGTCTTGAACTCCTGACCTCAGGTGATCCACCTGCCTCGGCCTCCTAAAGTGCTGGGATTACAGGCATGAACCACTGTGCCGAGCTGGATTTCTTATTTTATAGTTCTGTAAGTTAGAAATCTGACACTGATCTCACTGAGCCGAAACCCCCAAGTTGCCAGGACTGTGTTTCCTTCTAGAGGCTCTGAGGAAAATCCGTTTCCTTTCCTTGTCCAGCTCCCTGGGGCCACCCACATTCCTTGGCTTGTGGGCCTCTCCTGCCATGGTCAAAGTGAGCGATGCCACATCCCTCTGTACCTTTCATCCATAGTCACGTCTCCCTCTGACTCTACCTCTGTCCTCCTCTTCCATGTTTAAGGTTCCTTGTGATTTCTTGGGGCCCACCCTGATGATTCAGGGTAGTCTCCCTGTTAAGGGCCAGCTCATGAGCCCCTGTACTTCCATAGCTATGGAAGACAGCATATTTGCAGGCTCTGGGGATTGGGGTGTGAATGTCTCTGGGGCCGTTGTTCTCCTGCCTCAGCCTCCTGAGTAGCTGGGATTACAGGCGCATGCCACCACGCCTGGCTAATTTTTGTAGTTTTTTGTTTTTTGTTTTTTTTGAGACGGAGTTTCACTCTTGTTACCCAGGCTGGAGTGCAATGGCGCGATCTCGGCTCACCGCAACCTCCGCCTCCTAGGTTCAGGCAATTCTCCTGCCTCAGCCTCCTGAGTAGCTGGGATTATAGGCACGTGCCACCATGCCCAGCTAATGTTTTGTATTTTTAGTAGAGACGGGGTTTCACCATGTTGACTAGGATGGTCTCGATCTCTTGAACTTGTGATCCACCCGCCTTGGCCTCCCAAAGTGCTGGTGTTACAGGCTTGAGCCACCGCGCCCGGCAATTTTTGTAGCTTTAGTAGAGACGGGGTTTCACCATGTTGGCCAGGATGGTCTCAAACTTCTGACCTCACGATCTGCCTTCCTTGGCCTCCCAAAGTGATGGAATTACAGGCATGAGCCACTGCACCTGGCTTTTTTTTTTGGCAGAGCGTTGCTCTGTTACCCAGGCTGGAGTGTAGTTGTGTAATCTGGGCTCACTGCCGCCTCAGCCTCCTGGGCTTGGTTATTTCTTACTTAGACTCTCTGAGCCTACTGGGAATTTAACTTATTCAGCTGAGCATCCTTTGCAGTGTTTAAATAAAGGTCCACCCCTCAGTGTAGTTAGCTGTTCAGTCTCTGTTTAAATGTTCCTTGTGTTGGGGAACATTTTTTGGGGGGACAAAAAATGCCCATTCTTTATGGGGACAGCTTTTGCTCTTGGGAAGTTCGTCCTTACATGGTCTCACATTGCGGCCCTAGTAGCCTCCTCTCTCTGGCCTTCTTTCTGCCTCCTGGGGGCTTCCCAATCAAATCCGGTCCTTTTCCCAAGGGGATTTGAGGATGGCCACTGTGTCCCTCCTTGTTTCAAGGGGGTTCTCGCAGCCAGAGGCGTGATGCCATCGGGCTTTGGGCTCACCCCGAAAGCCCAGTATGGTTATCAGTCAGCCAGATGAAGCTTCTGGTCTGCTTCCAGAGCTCCACAATGGCCAGGTCCTCACTGTTCTCCGGATCGACAACACCTGTGCACCCATCGCCTTCGATCTGGGAGCCGCAGAAGAGCAACTGCAAACCTGGGGCATCCACGTGAGTGCCGATTTCCTTGAATCCCTACCGTTTTCCCTTTCATCCATTCGTCCATCTATCTTTTCATCTAGTTAGTCACAAAATCTTTAGGAAACACTCTGTGCTAGCTGTGGTAGGGTATTTAAGGAAGGTGGATTAGAACTGCCCTCTCTTTCCTCCCTTCCCAATTAATTCACTAAACAAATGTGTATTTTTTTGGGTGCCCATTCTGTACCAGGCACTTAACTGGCTAAACATAATAGAGGTGGACAGGACATAGTACCTATCCCCATAGGTCCCAGTGGGGGAGATGGACATGTATTGGAGAAATCAGGACAGTATGATATCAATGCCACAGCAGAGGAATGCACAGGCATTGAAGACATTCACAGGAGAAAATGAGAAACTTTCTTATGGGGAAGTAGGCAGTGGTTATGAAAGCTTTGCAGAGGAGCAGATGCTTGATCTGGGGTCTTTTTTTTTTTTTTTTTTTTTTTTTTTTTTGAGACGGAGTTTCGCTCTTGTTACCCAGGCTGGAGTGCAATGGTGCGATCTCGGCTCACCGCAACCTCCGTCTCCTGGGTTCAGGCAATTCTCCTGCCTCAGCCTCCTGAGTAGCTGGGATTACAGGCACGCGCCACCATGCCCAGCTAATTTTTTGTATATTTAGTAGAGACGGGGTTTCACCATGTTGACCAGGATGGTCTCGATCTCTTGACCTCGTGATCCACCCGCCTCGGCCTCCCAAAGTGCTGGGATTACAGGCTTGAGCCACCGTGCCCGGCCTCTGGGGTCTTGAATAAATAGGAATATGCTGGGTGGACAGAAGGACGCGCATTTTAGGAGAGGGAACTGCATATGCATGGGAAAGTGTACATGAATTCATTAGATAATGATGCAGCACCTTTGAGCACAGTGATCTGAGGCCAGGCTTCACAGATCCATGGAACTGGGTGCAAATCTAGCTCCGGTGCTCACTGCCTGTGTGACTTTGGGAAGGTGACTTAACCTCTCTGAACCTCAGTTGTATCATCTGTAAGTGTGGATAATATTGATACCTATTACATAAGGTTTTTGTTAGGATTCAATGCAATAATGCTTGAGGAATCCTCGCATTGTCTCTAGCATGTAGTAAATGCTCAATATATTGTAGCTATTACTGTTATAAAGTACCTATATGTATGGTTTTTACTCTCTTCTCAAAGCCCCCAACATGATCAGGCCTTTCCTGTGCTAGCGAAGGAAGATTAATTAGGACTAGGGAAGACACACTGCTAATTTTAGCCTGAAGATTTTAAAATTTACTTCTTCTTTTTTTTTTTTTTTTTTTGAGAGGGAGTCTTGTTCTGTTCCCCAGGTTTGAGTGCAGTGGCGTGATCTCTGCTCACTGCAACCTCCACCTCCCAGGTTTAAGCGATTCTCCTGCCTCAGCCTCCTGAGTAGCCGGGTTTACAGGAGCGTGCCACCACACCCAGCTAATTTTTGTATTTTTAGTAGAGATGGGGTTTCACCATGTTGGCCAGGATGGTCTCAAACTCCTGACCTTGTGATCCGCCTGTCTTAGCCTCTCAAAGTGCTGGAACTACAAGCATGAGCCACCACACCTGGCCATTATTTTTTTTGAGACAGAGTGTTGTTCTGTTGCCCAGGCTGGAGTGTAGTTGTATAATCTGGGCTCACTGCCACCTCAGCCTCCTGGGTTCAAGTGATTCTCATGCCTCAGTCTCCCTAGTAGCTGGAACTACAAGCATGTACCACAGCTGGCTAATTTTTGTATTTTTATAGGGATGAGATTTCACCGTGTTGGCCAGCTTGGTCTCGAACTCCTGACTTCAAGTGATTCACCCGCCTTGGCCTCCCAGAGTGCTAGGATGACAGGTGTGACCCACTGCGCCTGGCAGACTGCGTTGTTTTTAATGGATGAACAGTTTACATATTGTTCTACTGTGTTCCTAAATATAATTTTTTTTTCTTTTTTATAAAAAGAGACAGGGTCTCGCTATGTTGCCCAGGCTGGCCTTGAACTCCTAGGCTCAAACAATCTGCCTGCCTCGGCCTCCCAAAGTGCTGGGATTACAGGCGTGAGACACTGCGCCTGGCCTAAACATAACTTTTAATGGTTAAGTTCTGTTTTCTTAGGACTACTCTCACAGGGCCTTTATATTCTATAGACATTTTTGTTTGGGCAGGAAGATGTGATTGTTCAGTCTTTTGGACTGCATTAATAGATACTGATATTGCAGTATTGATAATGGCATCTGTATATTGAGTGTTCACTAAGAGACTGGCCCTTTGCCCAGCACTGTACATGTATTATCTCATTTAATATGTACCTTAGTTCTACAAGGTGGGTACTTTTATCCTTATTTTACAGAGGAGAAAGCTGAGGCTCAGAGGAGTAGGGTTACTTGCTCCAGGTCACACAGCACATGAATGTGAGGTCCAGAGTTTGGGCTCAGGGCTGTCTGACTCCAGGGCCTATGCCTTAACTGTCAGGCTATGCTGTGTCTGCTGTGAGGTACTGAGTCTGAGGCTGTGTGGATCCTTCTCCAGATGTCGTGATGGTTGTTCTTCCCTGAGCTGAGAGCTGCACCGTGTGACTTCCACCCAGTGCTCCAAGCTCCTCATTCTGCCTTTCGGGACAGCCCAGAATGTGCCTAATCCCCCTTCCACTTGATAGTCACATGAACTGGAAACAGCATGCTTGCTATCAGCTAGGAAGTGGGGACTGGCTCTCCTGTAGCTGACTGATCTCTTTCCCTGGGTTCCAAGCAGGTCCCAGCTGACCAGTACAGAAGCTTGGCAGAGAGTGCCCTCTTGGAGCCCCAAGTGAGAAGATACATCATCTACAACTCAAGGCCTATGCGGCTGGCCTTTGCTGTGGTAAGGGGGAGGTGGCCCGCGCCCTGCCCCTGCCCTGGCGCCTTGTGGCACTACCAAGTTCAGCATTGTGTCTTGCAGCCTGTTGGTATGGGTCAGGAGTTTGGCGGCTGGTGGCCCAGGTGTCTGGAAAAGAACAGTACATATGGACATTGATTTGGGATCAGAGGAAATTTATGGGAGAGAGTTGTAACCAGGTCCTTGCATAAAGGATGAGGGTCAGGGTTTACTGTGGGACAGAGCTTGGGATTGGGAGTCTGCAGATCCACCCAGGCCCTGGGCTCAATGTCTGGTCTTGGCCAAGACTTTCCTCCTCTCCTGAACTTGGTTTCCCCATCTGCTCAACAGATGGGTCTATTTCAGCTCTAGTCGTATATACGTGTGCATATACATGTGTGTATACACATACATATACATATATAAATATACGTATACCTCTTCATATTTGTATATAAACTTACATACATAAATGACAGAGGCAGGTTTTGAACCCAGGTAGTCTGGTTTCCAGCACCTGTGCTTGGAACCACTATGATTTGCTGCTTTGTATGTGTAAATGGCCAAATAGCACACCTGACTCCATGTCCCACTTCCAGGGAGAAGGGAAGGGGTAGGAACCAGCATTGATTCATTCCCTGGCAAGTGCTGGGCTGTTACTTATGTTACCTTGTTAACCCTTATTATAATGCTGTGAAATAGGTGTTATTATCCCCATTATACAGATGAAGAACTGAGACTGAGAGGAGTTATAAATTGTCCAAAGCCGTATAGTATTTGAAGGATCATTGTGGTCTTTGAACAGAAATTTGTCTCACTTCAGTCCACCTGCCTTTTTCTGTTTTATTTAAAATTAAGGTAAACAAGGATTAGGAGTAGCTACTAATCCTTCTTGTCTAATTTTGCTTATAACCAGTGAAATTGAGCTCATTCTCACAGACCCAGGGATCTGCATCAATCTCTTACTGGTGCTGTGAGCTGTCTGAATTCAAGGAGGGTATCAGCAGTGTCTGAAGGGTGTCCCTTTGAATGGAGCTGCTTTATGTGAGGATTGGAGTTCCTGACCATGCTCTCTCTGTGGCGTCTTGCAGGTTTTCTACGTGGTGGTGTGGGCCAATATCTACTCCACCAGCCAAATGTTTGCCTTGGGGAACCACTGGGCTGGCATGCTGCTCGTGACGCTGGCCGCAGTGAGCCTGACCTTGACTCTTGTGCTGGTCTTTGAGAGACACCAGAAGAAGGTGAGACATCTGGAGACCCCTGCCATGCTTCCTCCAGAAGGGTGGTGGAGGCATGAGAATCAGATTTTTCTCTTTTACCTGCCTCAAAGAATTTCCCTAGCCATGAAAATTCACACTAGCCCGTAAGCCCAGTGACTAAAAGAAATCACATCCTCTCTGCTTTTCCTGTCTGATCCCTGTGGATTGTTTTTCTGGAAGCAAGCTGTGTTTTGAGAATGTGGGAGGAGGGCTCTAATAGCCCGTATCCTGACAGTACTTTAGTTAACTGAACTCTTTCATGCACTTCCTCTTCCTGGGTGCTCAGGACAACCCTGTGGGCAAGGGAGAATTGGTTACTGAACCCCAGCTGCAGCACAGCATGCCTGAAGTTGAAGTCTGGGAAGAAGCAATTTACATTATTCCCTCCTGTGATGGGCAGATGCTGGCCTCGTGCTCTATTGACAATCATGTCTTTAATCCCAGCAGTGACCTTTGAGGCAGAGTGAGTGGTTACTTGTCCTGAATCCCAATGTTAGTGACAGAGCCAGGATTCAAAGCCTGAGCCCTCTGATTCCTGATCATGTTCAGAAAGGAGGCAGATACTTCCCGGCTTATGTATGATTTTAATTGTATTCCGTCTCTTCATTGTCTGCCTTTTGATATGTATTGAGCACATCATATGTCCCCCGCTAAATGTTTAACACATTAACTCATTAAATCCCTTGACATTAAATCTGGGTAGAGGCTCTTACGCTTATTTTGCAGTCGAGGAACACTAGACTCAGAAATGCTCAAAGAGTAGCCCCAGCCATGCTACGAATAAATGCCAGAGTTGGAAATCAAGGCCAGGGCCTCAGATTCAAGCCACGTTCTTAGCCAGCACCCTTTAGAAAATTGTCGGTTTGGCCGGGTGCAGTGGCTCATGCCTGTGATCCCAGCACTTTGGGAGGCTGAGGCAGATGGATCCTGAGGTTAGGAGTTCAAGACCAGTCTGACCAACATGGTGAAACCCCGTCTCTACTAAAAATACAAAAAAAAGATGAGCCAGGTGTGGTGGTGCATGTCTGTAATCCCAGCTACTCCGGAGGCTGAGGCAGGAGAATCACTTGAAACCACGAGGCAGAGGTTGCAGTGAGCTGAGATCGAGCCACTGTACTCCAGCCTGGGTGACAGAGTGAGACTCTGTCTCAAAAAAAAAAAAAAAAGAAAAAAAAAGAAAACTGTTGGTTTACTATAGCTACTGTAATAAATTACCATGAACCTGGTGGCTTAAAACAATACCAAACTGTTATCTTCCCGTTCTGTAGGTTAGATAGGTGACATAGTTCTCACTGGGCTAAAAGTCGAGTGCAGGCAGGGCTGCTTCCTTCTGAGGCCTCTGGGGGAGAATCTGCTTTCTTGCCTTTGTAGCTTCTGGTGGTCCTCTGCATTCCTTGGCTTGTGGCCCCTTTCTCTATCTTCAGAGCCAGCAATGGCGGACCCAGTCTTATTCACATCTCCTTCTCTGACTCTTTTGGTTTCCTCTTCTACTTTTTTTTTTTTTTAGGTGGAGTCTCGCTCAGTCAGCCAGGATGGAGTGCGGTGGCGCGATTTCGGCTCACTGCAACCTCCACCTCCTGGGTTCAAGCGATTCTCCTGCCTCAGCCTCCCAAGTAGCTGGGACTACAGGCATGCACCTCTACACCTGGCTGATTTTTATAATTTTAGTAGAGACGGGGTTTCACTGTGTTAGCCAGGATGGTCTCGATCTCCTGACCTCATGATCCGCCTGCCTTGGCCTCTGAAAGTGCTGGGATTACAGGTGTGAGCCACTGTACCTGGCCCCTCTTCTACTTTTAAGGACCCCTGTGGTTACATTGGGCCAACCGGATAATCTGAGATCATCTCCTATTTTTAAGGGCAACTGAGTAACAACATTGATTTCATTGACAGCTTTAATTTTCCTTTGCCATGTAGCAACATACGCTTGGGTTCTGGGGAATAGGACTTAGACATCTTCGGGGACCATTTTTCTGCTACCACACCTATGCTGTCTTTCCACCTACTTGGGAAGCTCCTGTTCCGGATCCCCTGATCGCTGGCGCAGTGCTGGCCTCTGAGATCCTGAGCAAACACTCCGCTCTTGCGTGACTCAGCGGGGAGGGCAGGATGTTGGGAAATGTAAATCAGCATTTGGGGCATGAGTTCTACTTAGCGCCTGTGTTCATGGAGACAAATGGGAACTTTATGGTATACTCATTCTGAAAGGATCTTTGTTGGGCTTTGCCACGGGACTGACAAAATAATTCTGCTCTTGGGGCCTGTTGAAGCTTTCATGGCCCTTGTGTTTGGTCTATGAAAAATAAATTGGGCTGGCCACTCCTGCAGCAAGAACTTTCTCTTGGGAAGGGGATGAAGCAAAGTGTTTTGTTTCAGCAGGAGCAAGCAAAAAAATTGGCACCTGACAGGTGCTTCGAGGATGTGGATATAATTCATACGGTAAAGGGAGGGCCTGCTTTGGCTCTCTGTCTCTGTCTCTTCTTTCCTCCTTTTATTCAGCTGGTATTTATGAAGCCCTTGAGAGTACCAGGATATGCCTTGTCCAGGGCCACACAGCCAGGAGACACCAGAGCTAGTCTTTGGCCCAGGAGTGACATTATTGAATTTATTGTTCCAACAATATCTATCTATCTATATGTATGTATGTATGTATGTATCTATCTATCTATCTATTTATCTATCTATCTATCCGTCTATATATGTATGTATCTATCTGTCTGTCCGTCCATCCATGCATCTATCTATCTATCCATCCATCCACCCATTCATCTATGTATGCATCTATCTATCTATCTATCTATCCGTCCATCCACCCATTCATCTATGTATGCATCTATCTATCTATCTATCTATCTATGAATACAGAGTCTTACTCTGTGCCAGGCACAGATCCTAGAAAATGAGCAAGAGCATGGTACAGCATGGAGGCCACAGGTGCATCCTGGCAATGCCATCATCACTGTCTGCTCATTTAGGAGACTCCTTTTTTCCTTCCTAGTAATGTCCATCACTTAATGAGCACCTATTGTGCGCTGTAAGCTTGGGGCTTCATGTCTGTACCCAACAACAGCCCTATACGGAGGCAGGATACCTCCACCATTTACTAGCTCTGCAACTTGGGGTAAGTTACTTAACCTATCAGGGCTTCAGTTTCCTCATCTAAAATTGAGATAATAGCTGTAGCTCCCTCATAGGGTTGTTGTGAGAATGAAATGACTTAGACACACAAAGTGTTTATAATAGTACCTAGTATAAAGTAAATGCTTTGTAAGTATTAACTGTTATCGACTCTGTTTGCCAGTGAGGAAGTGGAGGTTCAGAAAGGTTAAGTAACCAGTCTATGGCCACACAGCCCTTCTCAGGTCTTCGTTTGGGTCTCAGCTCCAGGACCGCCTGCTCCCTGGATCCCTTGTCACTCAGGACTGTGTAGATCCCCTCTTCCTGACCATTGTCACTTTTGACTGTTAGCATCCACTCTGTGTCACTTGGTGTCCTTAGGAGCCTCAATGTCCTGCATAACCGTCTTGTTTTCCCTTTGGTGCACTTTCTCAGGACTGAAAGGTTTGGGTCGGGCAGGGTGGCTCACATTTACAATCCCAGGAATTTGGGAGGCTGAGGTGGGAGGATCACTTGAGCCCAGGAGTTTGAGACCAGGCTGGGCAACATAGTGAGACCCTGTCTCTACAAAAAAATAAAAGCAGGATGCAGTGGCACATGCCCATAGTCCTAGGAGGCTGAGGTGGGAGGATTGCTTGAGCCTAGGAGTTCAAGGCTGCAGTGAGTTGTGATGGCACCACTGTACTCCAGCCTGGGTGACAGAGTGAGACCCTGCCTTAAAAAAATATATATTGGAAGGTTTGTAAAGGCAGGCAAGTCCCTGCCTTGTAGAGTATAGCACATTGCTAGGGTACGTGAGAAGTTCCAAGTTCCTACAAATATTTGTGGCTAATATGGCACAGTGAAACATGGTGCTTCCAATTCACTGTCATCCTCACCGTGATATTATCAGCTGACATGTGTTAAGTGTTCAATTCTTTCAATTATTCTACGTGGATTAACTCATTTCATCCTTATTATATCCCTCTGAGGTGGGGCTTTATTATCTCCATTTGGGGGTGAGGAGATAGATGGAGGCAGAGTGATGATTAGTAATTTGCCCAAGGTTACATGGGCAGTGAGAGATAGACTTAGGAATTGAGCTGTTGGGATATGGATTTCTAGAAGGAAGAACAGCCCTTACTACAGTTCGAGGCAAAACAAAATATAATTATTCCTTGATTTTCATAGTAGAAGCATTCCTGGAAAACTCAGTGTATGTTAAACTCATGCAAACAATCACTTTAAGTGGCTGGGCTTGGTGGTTCATGCCTGTAATCCCAGCACTTTGGGAGGCTGAGGTGGGAGAATTGCCTGAACCCAGGAGTTGGTGACCAGCCTGGGCAACACAGTGAGACCCCATCTCTACAAAATATTTAAAAGTTAGCCCGGTGTGATGGAATGCATATGTGGTCCCAGCTGCTTGGGAGGCTGAGGAAGGCCTCAGGAAGATCTCCTGAGCCCAGGAGGTCAAGGCTGCAGTGAGCCGTGATCGTACCAGTGCACTACAACCTCCGTGACGGAGTGAGACGAGGTCTTAAAAAAAAAAAAATCACTTTAGGTATAAATGTAAACTGGAGTTAGGTTGGCTGACCAGAGAATTCTAAGTAGATTTTTTTTACCTGCATATATGCTCAGTGGGGCATTTGGAGTCCAGGCAGCCCAGGGACAGTCTTCAACATGCAGAATGCTTTCTAATAGGACATGTCTTTCAGTGGAAGGCATGGTTTGGAGCCCCCCGCCCTCTTCCACTAAGTGCCTGCACTGTCCATCCCATCCCTGTGACAACCAACGGGTCCTTCTTGCCTTTCCAAAATACCTCTTTGGGGTGCTGCCCCTTTTGGGAACTATTATCCTTGGTTGGGCTGCTCTCTTCTAACTGCGTCTGAAAGTCTTGTGCTCACTTTCTCAAACCAGCATTTGGGGTCCCCTTGTTCCTCCTCTTCTCCCCCACCTGTTTAGTATTCACTTTCCCAGCTGAATGTGTGGCGTCCATTGGTTTGGGTGGGGGAGCAGAATACTGATTCCCAGAGCCCCTCCTGAGGGCCAGTGCTGTGTTAGGTACTTTAAAGTAGGTGCTTTCTAGATGGAGCGAGTGCTTCACTTACACAACAGATTTGATGTGTCAGCTCAGACAGATCGAACCCATTTGATCTTCCCTCTTCCGCAAATATCTTATGCACCTTGACCATAGTCCCAGGCCCTGGGTTAAGTGCATCACACACAATCTCAGCGAAATCTCACTCCATTCCTAGGAGACAGAGACATTCTTTTATTCTACAACTGAAGAAAATAAGTTTCAGGGAAGGGACATACCTTGTCCAGGGCCATATAGCCAGGAAGCAGCAGAGCTGGGCTTTATCCCAGGGCCTTCTGACACTATTGAGTTTACTGTTCCAATAGTCCCCATCTCATTTTATTTTTCTTTACTTCTTTTTTTTTTTTTTTTTTGAGACTGAGTTTTGCTCTGTCGCCAGGATGGAGTGCAGTGGCGTGATCTCGGCTCACTGCAACCTTCACCTCTCCGGTTCAAGTGATTCTCCTTCCTGAGCCTTCCAAGTAGCTGGGACTACAGGCATGCGCCACCACACCCAGCTAACTTTTGTATTTTTAGTAGAGTCAGGGTTTAACCATCTTATCCAGGATGGTCTCGATCTCCTGTCCTTGTGATCTGCCTGCCTCAGCCTCCCAAAGTGTTGGGATTACAGGCGTGAGCCACTGCACCCGGCCTGCTTTCCTTCTTTTTAAGAGATAGAGTCTCACTCTGTCACCTAGGCTGGAGTGCAGTGGTACAATCATAGCTTACTATAACCTCACACTCCTGGGCTCAAGTGATCCTCTTGCCTCACTCTCCCAAGTAGTTGGGGTTACAGTGCACGCTCCCACACCTAGCTAATTTTTAAACCATTTTTTATAGAGATGACATCTCACTACATTGTCCAGGCTGGGCTCAAACCTCTGGCCTCAAGAAATTCTCCTGCCTTAGTTTCCCAAAGCACTGGGATTACAGGCATGAGTCACTGTGCCTGCCTCCATCCCAACCCATTTAATAGGGGGGAAATGGAAGAAGCCTGAGGGTGGGGATTGTCCCTTGGCATTGGACAGTATGTTTCTACTGCTTAGAGCCCAGGAGCTCCCCAGTAGTATGGAGGTCCGGTCATGGGCCTGGCATTTGTCTTACAGGCCAACACCAACACAGACCTGAGGCTGGCAGCTGCCAATGGAGCCCTCCTGAGACACAGGGTGCTGCTGGGGGTGACAGACACAGTGGAAGGATGCCAGAGTGTGATTCAGGTACTGTGTCTCATAGTGAGCTCTTCCTCATGACCCAGTTTTATGTTGGGCTACATGGAGAGCAGTGGCCTTATGTTCTGTCAACCTGCACAGTGTCTGCACTAGTCTGCTAATGAATAAATGGCTATTGGCAGCCCTTTCCTTCCTCCCTGCCCCGGTGTTTCTTCCTCGAGACACCTTCTCTGTGCAGTAACCAGTGGCCTGGAACCTCCACGTGGCAGGGCTGAAAGGGAAGCGCAGATAATATCCAAACCTTGCTGGCCACCTGGCATTTACTCAGCAGACAGATGGAGCCTCCTCTGCGCTGTGCCCTCGGTTCGACACTGACGACACTGAGGGGCCCATGCAAGGTCCCTGTCCTGCCAGAGGATGACAGGCACACAGTGAGATAGTCAATAGTAGCCTCTCCAGCCTTATAGCAAAGGGACAGCCCCTGACAAGGCTGAGAGGCAAAGTACACAGGGTCCCTTTGAAGGGCTGCATGGAGCTCACCATGGCTGGGGCTATGTCAGAGTGACACAACGGGGAGAGATGAGGCCAGAGAGGCAGATCAGACGCTGAAGGCCTTGTCTGCCTGGTTTGGTCGTTCTCTTTGCCCCGAAGGTTGTGGGGAGATCTGAAAGTGACTAGTATGGAGTCGCAGGGTGGGTCGGAACACAGGCCAGATCTGCTGATCCTGGCTGAACTCTGCCTGTTCCTCCATCCATGCCTGATCTGCCTGGTGGAATTGCAAGACCTCCTCAGCACCACATCTGCATTCTCACCAGTCATGCCCCTCGCCCGGTGGGAGCCCAAGGGGTAGGTGTGCATGGGGGACTTGGGAAGAGGCTCCTCATGCACCTGCCTCAGTTACCCCACAAATGCTTATTGAGAGCCTATTATGTACCAGACACTGTCCCAGGGATTGAAGCTGCAGCAGAGAACATGTACAGGTCCCTGTGTTTGTGGAGCCTGTCACACTCAAGATGGTGTAGGTATAAGATGATCTTACCTAACATTGGGGTGAAGCAGATGGCATCACAAGATTCCTGGCAGTTCAACTGTGACATTGTAGACTGGGAACTCCTGGAATTTGGAGGTCCTTCTTAGCCTCATTTACCTCCAAATCTCCTTTATCCATTGGCACATAGTAGTGACTTGGCGTGTGTTAGTTAGCTAAATGCATGGATGGATAGGTGACCAAAGAACGGACACATCAGCTGGGCGTGGTGGCTCATGCCTGTAATTCTAGCACTTTGGGAGGCTGAGGCATGTGGATTGCTTGAATCTAAGAGTTCAAGACCAGCCTGAGCAACATGGAAAACTCTGTCTCTACAAAGAGTACAAAACCTGGCTGGGCATAGTGTCACGTGCCTGTAGTCCCAGCTACTTGGGAGGCTGAGGTGGGAGGATCACCTGAGTCCAGGAGGTCAAGGCTGCAGTGAGCTGTGATTGCACCACTGCATTCTAGCCTGGGTGCCAGAGTGAGACCCTGTCTCAAAAAAAAAGAAAAAGAAAAAATAAAGGACACATCTTTTTAGACAGCTGGGTTCTTTCAGTTTCAAAATAGTATCTTGGAATGATGTGATACACTATCTGGGATGTCCTTCAGCTTCACTGGTGGGTGTAGTGGAGGTGGGGGTGTTGGGTACAGGTACCAAGTGAGGATGGAGATGAACCATGAGTGGCTATGAGGTGACCTAACAGTGGCAGGAGGATGATGGGTTGCTGTCATCTACTTTTGTACATGATTGGAAATTTTCACAGTAAGAAGCTTTAAAGGAATCATTTGAAAAATACTCTTTTGTGGGTAAGACGTTGGGATACTAGTTGGCAAGAAGGCTATGACTTTGGGTTTCTGTGGGTCAGTCCATGGGAGGAGGGAGGTCTGGGATTCAGAGGAGGTGGCCAGTGGATGGGAGTTTGGGGCAGGGGCCACCAGTTTCTCGAAGAACTTCAATTAGGATGTGTGGCAGGTGTGGTCTTGACAGGATGTGGTAAGGTGAATGTGGAGGAATTCAGCCTTTAGCCTGGCTGGCCCCTGAGGTGGAAGGGGGGTGCAGGTGGGGTGTAGACTTCTCGTCCTGCTTCCCTCCCCACAAGCACCCAGGTTGATTACCTCAGACCTGGTTGTGGGCCGCAGGTGTCAGCTTTGAAGGCTTTTACTCATTTGCATGTTCATGCCCCGCCCATTGAGGATGAAGGTGGCCTCAGGTAGAACAGGTGATGTCCAAGAGGGTTCGGAGTCTGTCTGGGATGCTCAGTGGCTTGTGGGAAATGGACCACAGCCATTTTGAACAGAGTGGGACTTTTTCTTTTTTCTTTTTTGAGACAGAGTCTTGCTCTGTCACCCAGGCTGGAGTGCAGTGACTTGATATTGGCTTACTGCAACCTCCACCTCCTAGATTCAAGTGATTCTTGTGCCTCAGGCTCCTGAGTAACAGGAATTACAGGCACCCACTACCATACCCAGCTAATTTTTTGTATGTTTTTGTAGAGACAGGGGTTTCACCATGTTGGCCAGTCTTGAACTCCTGGCCTCAAGTGAAACCCAAAGTGCTGGGGTTACAAGTGTGAGCCACCACTTCTGGCCTGGGGTTTGATCTTTTCTAAATTTGTGCCCAAAGCCATTTTTCTACCAGCCATACAAATGAGACATGGTCATGGTGTGAGACTCTGGGAGGGAGCCAAATGGCACGTTCCTGCTAGACAGCCAGCTAAATAGGACTGTCCAGGGAGGGAGCGTTCCAGGTTAGGCTGGCTTTGAGCCACAGCATTCACAGCTTCTTCTCCCCACAGCTTTGGTTTGTCTACTTCGACCTGGAGAACTGTGTGCAGTTTTTGTCTGATCATGTTCAAGAAATGAAGACTAGCCAAGAGGTAAGATATCTTCAGTGAAAAAACCAAACAAACCCAAACCCAGAAGGCCAAGTTGTATCGATTCCATTCTCTTAAAGGTAGGAAAATGTCTAAGAAAATGTTACTTGGAAGAATACCTGTGAACAATCAATCAGGGGTTGTTTTTGCCTTGGGAATTATGACTACTTTTCTGCTTTTTTTTTTTTTTTTTTTTAGAAAGGGTCTCCCTCTTTCACCCGGGCTGGAGTGCAGTGGCACGATCTCAGCTCACTGCAGCCTCTGCCTCCCGAGTTCAAGCAGTTCTCCCTCAGCTTCCTGAGCAGCTGGGATTATAGGTGCCCACCATGATGCCAGGCTAATTTTTGTATTTTTGTAGAGACGGGATTTCACCATGTTGGCCAGGCTAGTCTCGAACTCCCGACCTCAGGTGATCCTCCCCGCTTAGCCTCCCAAAGTGCTGGGATTACAGGTGTGAGCCACTGCACCCAGCCTTCTGACTCTTTTTAACTCATTGTTTCTTCCATATTTCCTGTGGTGAACGTATTTCTTTACAATAATACTATTAATAATAAATTTTGGTGGATCTCGAAGTTTCATGTATTGAGGCAACTTTTACTTGTTCACAGTGCCTTTCTATCATTTATTAAGAACATCAGAGGGATCTCGCTCTGCTTCTCCAGAGGAGGAAACAGGCTCTGGCATGACCTGTTACCTGCCTGTGGTCATGGAGCTGGCTGGTGATGCCCAGGTTTGGAGGCCAGGCCTCCTGTCTCTGAGCCCTGGGCTCCTTCTCTAGGATCAGCCTTTTCTGAGTTCTGGCTGCAGTGGATCTTGAAGTCAGGGTTGTGACTTAGCCCTGAATCTGGCTCATTAGTTCCTGTGTGGCCTCGAGCAAGGCCTTTGAGTCTCAGTTTATTCATTTGCAACATCTGGATAAAGATACCCACATCCCAGGCTACTTTGAGCAAGTGAGAACACGAAAGGAAAAATATTTGTTTGTTTGTTTTGAGGCAGAGTCTGGCTCTGTCACCCAGGATGGAGTGCAGTGGCGCCATCTTGGCTCACGGCAACCCCTGCCTCGCAGGTTCAAGTGATTCTCCTGCCTCAGCCTCCCGAGTAGCTGGGACTACAGGCACACGCCACCATGCCCGGCTAATTTTTGTATTTTTAGTAGAGACAGGGTTTCACCACTTTGGCCAGGCTGGTTTTGAACTCCTAGCTTCAAGTGATCCACCTGCCTCAGTCTCCAAGAGTGCTGGGATTACAGGCTCGAGCCACCCTGCTTGGCCAAAAAAGGAAAAATATTTAGAAGCTAATAATGACCATCTGTAGGGAATTACATAATACCACCAATGTGACCAGCTTTTTCTGAGGTCATCATCTGAGTCTGAGACCTCATCCTCTGCTGGGTCTGCAGCTCGTGGAGGGACTGTCCCGCAGACACCACCCAGTTTAAGCACTCCTGAGCCCCATCTCTGTTTCCTTTGCAGTCCTTGCTGAGAAGCAGATTGAGCCAGTTGTGTGTTGTCATGGAGACTGGGGTGAGCCCTGCAACAGCGGAGGGGCCTGAGAACTTGGAGGATGCTCCTCTCTTGCCCGACAGTTCTCGTCCTATGGAGAGGCCACTCATGCAGACTGAGCTTCACCAGCTCGTTCCCGAGGCTGAGCCAGAGGTAACGGGCACTAGGGCTAGTCACGGCCATCCTCCCTTGGGGGAGTTTGTGTAGAGAAAGTCTATGTGGGGGCTTCCTAGATTCCCAGGGACATGGCTTCTCTCAGTTGGAAGACACCATACAAATCTAGCTCAGGAGTTCTCAGTCTTTTTATTCTTCACCCTAGCGCTTAAAAAAAATAGTTAAGAGGAAGCATTTTTTATTTATTGGGACTTTTTGTTGCATTATTTACTATCTTGGATATTCTTTTTGATGGTTGCATTGGATGGGTAGTTGCATGTTGATAGATTATAGCTTACTTCACCATGAACATATTGACAAATATTTGGGTCTTAATTAATAAATTTTTATTCATCTATCCAACCGTTCATCCATCTACTTTAATTGCAGTTAGTTAGTTGATTCCTCTTTGCATTTTTTTTTTTTTTTTTTTTTTTTGAGACATGGTCTTACTCCTGTCACCTAGGCTGGGGTGCAGTGGTATGATCACTGCTCACTGTGGCCTCAACTTCCCAGGCTTAAGCAATCCTCTCACCTTGGCCTCCTGAGTAGTTGGGACTATGTGCATGGGCCACCATGCCTGGCTAATTTTTTTGTATTTTTATTAGAGGTAGGGTTTTGCCATGTTGCCCAGGCTGGTCTCCAGCTCCTGGGTTCAAGAGATCTACCCACCTCGACCTCCTACTTCTTTGCATTTCTGTTGAATTCCAATTCTGTCAGCCCCAGAGTTCTGTTGGGTCCTGCCATCCATACTGCCTCTTGGCTATGGCTAAGCACGGGTAGACCAGAAATCTGAAAATGTGGTTTGCAGCTTGTGCTACCTCCTTCTCACAGGGACAGACCCACTGTCAGGGAGACAAGCAGTGATGGTGACCTCAGGTGACCTTTGAGACTTCAGAAGAGCACCTACATCTTTTCAGCCAAGAGGTTTGGGGATTCAAGGTCCAAACCAGCCTAGGCTTTCTCTTTTGTACTGGGGGGAGTAGAAATCCTACGAGTAGTACTATTTAGAGAAAGTGATAGGCCAGTGCAGTGTTTCAACAGAGCAAGACTCTGTCTCAAAAAAAAATTATCTTTTTATGTTAATTTTTAAATTTTATTTAGACAGGGTTTCACCATGTTGCCAATGTTTGTCTTGAACTCCTAAGCTCAAGTTCAGCCTCCTGAAGTGCTAGGATCACAGGTGTGAGTCACTGTGCCCTGCCAAAATATTAAAAAAAAAAACAATAAAAGAGAAAATGATAAATGTATTAATCTCTTCACTTTATCCTATTGGCTTTTTTTTTTTTTTAAAGAGAAAAGATTGATAAGGTTATGTACTTTCTTGCAACATGCATGTGTGGATTTTTGTGCAATAACCCATTAAATATGGGTCTTTTAAATGATTTTTTTTCAAATTTATTCAAACCAATAGTAATACAATTTCTTGTCATGAATATCAAGTGTGTGTGCACATGTTTTTAAAGTCGCTGCCTTTATAATTTAGTTAGGGAAAATATAATTGATGCCCAAGTCTCAGCCTGGGCTAGATGATCATATTTCAGTAGGAACCCAGTGTCTGTAAAAGATGGAAAGATAGTGATAATGACCTCTTACATTTTTTTTTTTTTTTTTTTTTTTTTTTGAGACGGAGTCTTGCTCTTGTTACCCAGGCTGGAGTGCAATGGCGCGACCTCGGCTCACCGCAACCTCCGCCTCTTGGGTTCAGGCAATTCTCCTGCCTCAGCCTCCTGAGTAGCTGGGATTACAGGCACGCACCACCATGCCCAGCTAATTTTTTGTATTTTTAGTAGAGACGGGGTTTCACCATGTTGACCAGGATGGTCTCGATCTCTCGACCTCGTGATCCACTTGCCTCGGCCTCCCAAAGTGCTGGGATTACAGGCGTGAGCCACCGCGCCCGGCCGACCTCTTACATTTTAACAGATTTTTCTCGTGCATAAAATTCATTAGCATTCTCTTCAAGGTATGAATTATTTTTCTTTCTTCCTTGATGGGTGAAATACGGTTCCAAGAGGTCAGTTGACTTTCCCAAGGCCGCCAGAAAGGGAGAGGGTAGTAAGCCAAGGGCCGAAGCCAGCCCTGCTGATGCTAAGTAGGCCAATGTTCTTGCTACTGCTCTTTGCTTCTTATGTTACTGATTTTAGAGTAAACTGGCAAGAAGACCAATCTGAGTTAGGGTGTGGTAAACTATTTGAAGTGTTTTATATTTTCTAGCACAACGGATAACTTGAAACAAATGCTAATCTTATGTTGGAAAGATATTGATGCCATGCGTGGAGCACCAGGCGCTGGCTCAATGCTGTTTGTCTGTTAGGCTCTTTAATCCTCACTCTGACTTCATGGGGTCAGTGCCACTATTTTCCCCATTCTCCCAATGAAGAAACGAGCTCAACGACGTGAAGCGACTGCTCTGGGTTAATCACAGAGTGACTGAGCTGAAATTCCCTCTCGGCCTTTTTGACTTTAAAGCCTGTCCCTAATTACTAACTTTATAGACATAACTAGCATTGATGTAACCCACACCTTATTTCATTACATTCAGAGTGGACGCAAGTCATGTGAGAGACCTTCAACACCATGCTTACGGAATTTAAGCATTTCCCCTGAGATCCCATCTTCTAGACTGGTCAATGGATCTTTACGGCTCTTTAAATGTGTTAATAAGAATGTGCATTAAGGCCTAGTGCAGTGGCTCACAGCTGTAATCCCAGCACTGTAGGAGGCCAAGGCAGGAGCCTAGGAGTTCAAGACCAGCCTGGGGAACATAGTAAGGACATAGTAAGATCCCGTGTCCTTTTTTGTTTTTGAAACAGAGTTTCCCTCCTTTTGCCCAGGCTGGAGTGCAATGGCACGATCTCAGCTCACGGCAACCTCTGCCTTCGGGTTCGAGTGATTCTCCTGTCTGAGCCTCCCGAGTAGCTGGGATTACAGGCAACTGTCAGCATGCCCGGCTAATTTTTTTGTATTTTTAGTGGAGACGGGGTTTCACCATGTTGGCCGGGCTGGTCTTGAACTCTGAGCTCAGGCGATCTGCCCGCCTCGGCCTCCCAAAGTGCTGGGATTTCAGGCGTGAGCCACTGTACCTGGCTTAAGATACGTGTCTTTAAAAAAGAAAAAAGAAGTATATTTTTTTCAATTAAATTTTTTAATCCTTTTTTTCTTCACTTAAATTTTTTTGTGTGGCAAATATGCATAATATAAAATTTACCATCGTAACCATTTTAAGTATATGGTTCAGCAACATTGGGTACATTCTTGCTGTTACACAACTGTCACCACCATCCATCTGCAGAATATTTTCATCTTCCCAAATCAAACTCTGTGCCCATTAAACACTAACTTCCCCTTCCTTCCTTTCTCCCTCCCCTCAACCCCTAGAAACCACAGTTTTACCTTCTCTCCCTGTGAGTTGATTACTCTAGGTGCCTTGTATTAGTGGCATCATACAGTATTTGTCGTTTTGTGATAAAACTAAATTTTATAAGCAATCTCTTTTTTCCCTTTTTTATGTTTTTCTTTCTTTTTTTTTTTTTAAATTTTACTGTCAGTGATCATATTTAAATATAAGCAGTCTCTTTTAATGTGTTAGGAGTACTTGTGTTAAGAAATCTACCAGGTACCTTGTATGAATTAAAGGATTCTGTAATCATGGTCTATTTCTCTCCCCACCTCCATTATTTAGTAATTTTCTTCAGGTGAGTCACTTGGAACACAGACTCATAGACATTTGAAAGTAGAAAAAAGAATGTATTTGTGGCTGGCTAGGTTGACTTTCTTTTTATGTTTTTAAAATATATTTTTAATTTGAATTTTATTTTTGTAGAGACAGAGTCTCTCTCTGTTGCCCAGGCTGCTCTTACACTCCTGACCTCAGGTGACCTTCCTGCCTCAGCCTCCCAAAGTGCTGGGATTACAGGTGTGAACCACCATGCCTGGCCAGCTCGGCTTAAAAACTTAGGTAATTAGAATTAGGTAATTTCTCTAGCGCTTTGAGCTTGCATATCTTTTTTGTGAGTATTGTTATTGCCATTCAGCAGTTAGTTACCCACCTTGGCAGTGAGGGCACTGAGGCTGCAGGAGCCCCACAGCCCGTGGGTTGCAGAACTGGACGTCTAGACCAGGCTGGCGTCTTCTGAGAGCCCCAGGTGCTGGCCTGGCCTGGTTCTTCCTAGTGAACATCACTCCTCATTCCAGGGGCAAGAAGGCAGTGTGGCTTTTCCCCAGTGCCTAAGCCCTTTTCCCTCAAGGGCTTCCCCTGGGGTATTCAATCTGCTTCCCTGCCTTTTCTAGGAAATGGCCCGCCAGCTGCTGGCAGTGTTTGGTGGCTACTATATCCGGCTTCTAGTGACCTCCCAGCTCCCTCAGGCAATGGGGACACGACACACGAACTCTCCAAGAATTCCATGCCCCTGCCAGCTCATAGAAGCCTACATCCTGGGCACAGGGTGCTGCCCGTTCCTGGCCAGGTGACCTAGGAATGAAGGTACTCATCTTCCTCCAAGACTGAGCAGTCGGGAAAGCTTCAGGAGCCCGAGATGGGCAATGGGGAGTCCCAGGTGAGGAGAGAAGTATCTGGGGGCACTCCAAAATGGGTCTGACCTGTCAGCAACTGGGGTGTTGTGCTCATTCCGGGACCCAGCACAGAAATCCTTTTTTGACATCTCATGCTGACCCCTGGCCTTTGCAGAAGCTGACAGCTACAGAGCTAGTCCCACCAAAGCTACTGTCTCTGCTGCTTAGAACTGTGGACATGTATGGAAGGACTGGTCCCCCATCCCTTTCATTGTCCAGAGAGCCCAGGAGATGTGAAGATGACCAGACTGGGTGAATCATGTGTCCAAAACTTGGCCTCAGATAATGTTTCCATCTCCAACCCCTCCATGCCAGATGGGGAAACTGATGCTCAGTGAGGATACTACTCTATGTGGCATTGCCTTGAATCCTTAAAATGATCAGACTGCCTCTTTCCAATATGAAGAAAAAAAAGTAAGTTTTCAGAATTCTCTCCATTTTTTAAGTTTTTCTCTCCCATATTTTGTGAAAAACAGTGGAACAGGTACATGTTGTCTATCAGTACACAAGCTACAGAAGACAGAGACGGAAGACAGAGGTCAAGGACAGATAACTCTTGACAGGAGTATTTGGGAAAGATTGATCCTGTTTCACTTGAGAACTTACTTTGTTCACAGGTACGCACGCTTGTGGTTGTGGTTTTATGTTACAGATGTAGAAGAACAGTTCTGTTTCCCGACACGAATGTTGTCCTGGAATGAAGTGGGATCAGTCACTTGTGGAATTCTGTGAAGAGCTCAGAGGCTTCCAAGTGATCTGCTCCTGAACAAGTCTGAAGACCTATTGTTTCACAGACCCAAGTCCAAATGCCCTGACCTGGCATCTGAAGGATCCCCAGCCGCTAAGACCTTGCCTTCGTGTGCGATTTTGCCTCATCTCCCACAAAACCCCTTTATGAGTTGAAGCTCTTTCCTAGACTGACATACCTATTCCTTTCTATTTGTTGGACTCCTAGTCGTGCTTCAAAGTCCAGCTTTCTGTAGCCCTTCTTTAGGGAGCCTTCCTACACAGCCAGCCCTGCTGCTGTCTGCCTCCTTTAAATTCTTGATACAGCTGCTGCCTGTTCTGATGTTTTATGGTATTGATTCTGTTTTCCTGTGTACATGCCAGTTTTTCTAGCTGGACTGTAAACTCCTCAAGGACAGAGGCTACACGTTGTACTTTTTGTTTATGACCTGGACTTGCTAGGGAAAAAAACAAAACAGTCCTGTGGATTGATTGCTTTGACATCCTCACAGCAGCTAATGCAAATTGCTGTCCAAGCTCACTTGAACGATAAGATTGCTATGGACCTGGGCTCTGGACCTGATCTGCCCACTTCAAGCTGTGTAATTTTTGGCAAATTGCTTTTTTTGGCTGGTCCTCAGTTTACCTACCTATATAATGGATGGATTGGATGATTCTTTTTTTACATTGAGGCAGAGTCTCACACTGTCACCCAGGCTGGAGTGCAGTGGTGCCATCTTGGCTCACTGCAACCTCTGCTGCCCGGGTTCAAGTGATTCTCTTGCCTCAGCCTCCCAAGTGACTGGGACTACAGGTGCATGCTACCAAGTCTGCTAATTTTTTTGTATTTTTAGTAGAGAAGGGGTTTTACCATGTTGGCCAGGCTGGTCTTGAACTCCTGGCCTCAGGTGATCTGCCCACCTCAGTCTCCCAAAGTGCTGGAATTATAGGCTTGAGCCACTGCGCCCGGCTCTGGATAATTCTTAAGGGCCCTTCTAGGACCAAAGTTCTGGGAGTTTCTAGCTTATTCAGTTCCCTCGTAGCCCTTAGCCCTTATCCACATGCAGAAACATCTGGCAGCCCCACATGGCTGAGTTGACCTGGGTCTAGTATGCCCTTGGATGGAAGACTAGCCTACCTAGCAGGAGACCTGGATTTTTCTTTCTGATCTGCTGCTTCCAAGTTGTGTGACCTTGGCTAAGCCACTTCACCTTTCTGACTGTCACTTCACTTTTTAATAAAGTGTATCTGGTGAACAAGAAACGTTATTAAAGCACATGACTCACCATTCAAGAGATGGGTCTGACCATTCACTTTCTCTGTGCCAGAGAAGAGAGATCATGAGTGTGGACCAGCCCCTGGACAGGCAACTTTAGTCAAGGCTGAGAGCAGCTTTGCCCGAGGAAGTTATTCATGAAGGTGACCACTGTCTTTCTGACCTGGCACAGAGGAAATGTTGGCTGTGAATATGACCAATAGAAAACCTGTATTTCTCATTCAGTCCTAGAACCCTGGTAAGTATAATAACAGAGAATAAAAAAGTGTTTGTTAAATGAAAAAGCAGCAGTTTTTTCAATTTTAAGGTTTACTTAAACAGCCTTTGATGTGTGTTTCTTTTTCTGTCTTTAGAATTTCTGATGGTCTCACCTGGTGGGTGGGGCATTCAGGGTATGCCCACAATGTATATTTCCCTTGCATCAGTGCCTCAGTTTCCTCATTTATAAAATCCCCATGATCTCTGTCTCACCTACTTTACAGGGTTGCTGTGAAGATCAGATACTACACACAAGAATGCTCATCAGTTTTTAAATTTAATTTAATTTTCTTTAATTTTTTCATAGAGCTAGGGTCTTGTTATGTTGCCCAGCCTAGTCTTGAACTCCTGGTCTCAAGTGATCCTCCCACCTTGGTCTCCTATGGTGCTGGAATTACAGTTGTGAATTACCATGCCCAGCCAGCTCCTAAGTCTGAAGGCTTTGTGTTAATGATACGTGTGGCCATAGTGGAGGCGGTGGATGTCTTCGAGTGGGAGTGAAGGTGATAACTCACTGCATGGATTCTAGAGTTCTGTTTATTCGAATTCAAGTTCTTCCACTTAAGAACAGTGTTCTTCCTCTCGCCGAGTCTCATTTCTCATCTGTAGGATGAGGATAAGAGCACTTAACCTGGCAGGTTGTTGTGAGGATTAAATGATGTGAAAAAATGTCAAGTGCTTGCAACTTTGAATTCCAAACCTGAGTGAGAGCTCACTAAGTTGTTGCTTAAAAACAAATTCTGTCTTGTAAATAGTAGACACCCGATGTATATCTTTGTTGATGTAACAGGTCATTAACAGTTAAGGTTTTTCAGTCTGCATCAGATTTCAGCTATTTCAGTGCCAGACCTGGATATATTTATGTGAATAAAGATTTTAGTCAAATCTCTGGAATTCAGCATGCAGAGATAATATAGCAAGGGGATAAAGAGCAAGCTGGTGACTTTGGCAAGATATTTATTCTTTTTATACTTCTTATACCTAATTTCTCATCTATTAAGGGGTGTGTGTGATAATAAGGGGGGGCTAATGGAAGTGACTGAAGTAAAGCACAAAGCCTGGTCAACAGTAAGGGCTCAGTCAGTGGGGGTGTTTCTTCTGCAGCTGCTGGCTGGTATTGGCTTCTTGTTCATGTTATCCTATGTTATCTTATAGTTTGGCGTTTATACATTTAGGTCTGTGATTCATTTTGAGTTAGTTTTTGTGAGGGATAGAAGGTCTCTATCCAGTTTATTGTTTTTGGCATATTTGTTCCAGCATCATTTGTTGAAAAGACTCTCTTTGCTGCATTGTATTGCCTTTACTTTTTTTTTTTTTTTTTTTTTCAAGGATAAGTTGACTCTACTTATGTGGGTCTGTTTCTGGGCTCTCTCTTCATTCCATTGATCTGTGTATTTGTTCTTTCCTGATAACACACTGTCTTGATTACTGTAGCTTTACAGTAAGGCTTGAAATTGGGTAGTGTGAGTCCTCCAACTTTGTTCTTCTCTCTTAATGTTGAGTTGGCTATTGGATGTCTTATGCCTTTCATTTAAACTTTAGAACCGGTTTGTCAATATCTACAAAATAACTCACTGTTTATTTTGATTGGGATTGCATTGAATCCACAGATCAAGTTGCAAGAACCGACATTTTCACAATATTGATTTCTGTCCGCAAACATAGAATCTGTCCTCATTTATTTAGTTGTTCTTTGATTTCTTTCATCAGTTCTGTAGGGTTTTTTCCTTTTCCTACAGTTTTTTTTGGGTAGTTTTTCATATTTTGTTAGATTTATACCTAAATATCTTATTTTTGGGGGCGCTAATATAAATTATATTGTGTATTGGTTTCAAATTACATTCGTTCATTGCACTTATATGGGAATGTGATTGGCTTTTATCTACTCACATAGTAGCCTGCAGCCTTGCTATAATTTCTTATTAGTTGTAGGAGTTTCTCTGTTGATTTTTTTGTTGTTGTTGATGAGACAATCATCTTGCCTATAAACAAAGATAGTTTTATTTCTTTCTTCCTCATGTGTATACTTTTTTTTTTTTTTTGAGACGGAGTTTCACTCTTGTTACCCAGACTGGAGTGCAATGGCGCGATCTCGGCTCACCGCAACCTCCGCCTCCTGGGTTCAGGCAATTCTCCTGCCTCAGCCTCCTGAGTAGCTGGGATTACAGGCACGCACCACCATGCCCAGCTAATTTTTTGTATTTTTAGTAGAGACGGGGTTTCACCATGTTGACCAGGATGGTCTTGATCTTTTGACCTCGTGATCCACCCGCCTCGGCCTCCCAGAGTGCTGGGATTACAGGCTTGAGCCACCGCACCCGGCCAATGTGTATACTTTTTATTTCCTTTTCCTGTCTTATTTCATTGGCTTGAACTTCCAGTATGATGTTGAAGAGTAGTGGTAAGAGGGAACATTCTTGCCTTGTTTGTGATTGTAGTGGGAGTTTCTAGTGTCTCACTATTTTTTTTTTTTTTTTTTTTTGAGACAGAGTCTTGCTCTGTTGCCCAGGCTAGAGTGCAGTGGTATGATCTCAGCTCACTGCTACCTCCATCTCCCTGGTTCAGGTGATTTTCCTGCCTCAGTCTTCTGAGTAGCTGGGATTACAGGCCTGCCCTACCACACCTGGTTAATTTTTTTTTTTTTAATTTTAATTTTATTTTAGTAGAGATGGGATTTCTCTGTGTTGGCCAGTGGCCAGTCTGGTCTCAAACTCCTGACCTCAGGTGACCTGCCCTGCTTGGTCACCGAAAGTGCTGGGATTACAGGCATTAGCCATTATGCCTGGCCTTCACTATTAAATATAATGTTAGCTCTGGGTTTTGGGGTAGTTTTTTTTTTTTCTTTTTGAGACAGGGTCTCACTCTGTCACCCAGGCTGGAGACTGGAGTACAGTGGCATGATCACAGCTTACTGTAGCCTTAATCTCCCAAGCACAAGAAATCCTTCTGGGTAGCTGGGTCTATACCACACCTGCCTAATTTTTTTTTTTTTTTTCAAAATGGAGTCTTACTTTGTCCCCCAGATTGGAGCGGAGTGGCGGGATCTTGGCTCACTGCAACCTCTGCCTCCCAGGCTCAAGTGATTCTCCCACCTCAGCCTCCTGAGTAGCTGGGACCACCAGTGCACACCACCATGCCTGGTTAATTTTAGTAGTTTTGGTAGAGATAGGGTTCTGTCATGTTGCTGTTGCTCAGGCTGGTCTTGAACTTCTGAATTCAGGTGATCCACCTGCCTTGGCCTCCCAAAGTGCTGAGATTACAGGTGTGAGCCACCATGCCTGGTCTGGGCCACCACACTTGGCTGTAATTTTTAAATTTTTTGTAGAGACAGGGTCTCATTATGTTGTCTGGGCTGGTCTTGAACTCCTGGAGCTGATCTTCCCACCTCAGCCTTCCAGAGTGTTGGGATTTCAGGCATAAGCTACGATGCCCAGACCAGATATTCTTATCAAGTTGAGAAAGTTTCCTCTCTATTCCTTCTTTACTGAGAGGAAATTAGCTTTCTTTTGATTAGTCATTGCATAGTACATCTTTGTTCATCCTTTTACTTCCGACCTCTTCACATTCTTATATTTAAGGTTTCATCCTTGTAGGCATGTAAGATTTGCTTTTTTGAAATTCAGTTTTTTCTAAATCAGAATATTAACACACTATGTCTAATGTGTTTACTGATAGATTTGGGTTTGAATGTACCATCTTACTAATAATTCTTTCTATTGGTTTTCTCTTTCTGTGTTCTTTTCTTTTTTCTGTCTTTTTTCCTTCTTTTGGATTAAGGTTGTTTGTTTTGGATAATTTCTCCTTTATTAGCATATGAAGTATACTTTTCTTTTAGGTCTTACCCTAAATTTAACAAGCATCCTTGACTTATTGAAGTGATCACTTCTACCATTTCATGGACAACCCAGCGATTATACAATTATTATTATTATTATTTTATGAAAGAGAAAGGGGGAGAGAGAACAGGAGTCTTGCTCTATTGCCCAGGCTGGAATGCAATCTAAAAAAAGGTATTAAAAACCTCTTTTATGCTGATAATTGTACTTAACAGCGGAGACAGGAAGGAATAAGAATTCTATAAATATTCACTGAGTTTACTTGTTCCATGTCTGAGTTCAAATCATAAATGTCCCTGTTAATTTTCTATCTTGTTGATCCATCGAATATTAACAATGTGGTGTCAAAGTCTCCCGCTATTATTGTGTGGGAGTCCAAGTCTCTTTATAAGTCATTAAGAACATAAGTCTTTTGTATGTGGGTGCTCCTATATTAACTCCTGTTGTTACATTGATCCTTTTACCATTATGTAATGTCCTTCTTTGTTTCTTTTAGTCTTTGTTACTATTAAAGTCTATTTTGTCAGAGACGTTACAACTCCTGCTTTTTGTTTTGTTTTTTTTTTTTCCTCTCCATTTGATTGGTGAGTCTTCCTCTAACCTTTGTTTTGAGTCTTTGTGTGTCCTTGCTTATGAGATGGATCTGGATACAGTGTGCTGATGGGTTTTGACTTTTTATTCAATTTGCGTGTCTGTGTCTTTCACTGGGGCATTTAATCCATTTAAATTTAGGATTAATATTGATATTTGTGAGTTTAATATTGTCATTTAATGCTAGCTGACTATTTTTCCCATTAGTTGATATAGATTCTTCATTATGAAGATACTCTTTACCTTTTGGTAAGTTTTTGGGATGACTGATACTGGTTGTTCCTTTCTGTGTGTAATGTTTCTTTCAGAAGCTCTTGTAAAGCAGGCCTGGTGGTGATGAAACCTCTGAGTGCTTGCTTGTTCGTGAAAACTTTTATTTTTCCTTCATTTATGAAGCTTAGTTTGGCTGGATGTGAGATTCTGGGTTGACAATTCTTTTCTTTGAGGATTTTGAATATTGACCCCCACTCTCTTCTAGTTTGTAGGGCTTCTGCTGAGAGATCTGCTGTGAGTCTGATAGGCTTCCCTTTATGGGTAACCTGACCTTTCTCTGTAGCTGTCCTTAGAATTTTCTCCTTTATTTCAACTCTGGTGAATCTAATGATTATGTGTCTTGGGGTTGCTCTTCTTGAGGAATATCTTTGTGGTGTTCTCTGTATTACCTGGAGTTGAGTATTGTCCTGCCTTACTAGGTTAGGAAAGTTTTCCTGAATAATATCCTGAAGAATATTTTCCAGCTTGGATTCATTCTCTTCATGACATTCAGGTACACCTGTCAAACATAAATTAGGTCTTTTCACATAGTCCCATATTTCTTGGAGACTTTGCTCATTCCTTTTTACTTTTTCTTCTCTAATCTTGTCTTCTCGTTTCATTTCATTAAGTTGATCTTCGACCTCTGATATCCTTTCTTCTGCTTGATCAATTCGAGTGTTAAAACCTATGCATACTTCGTGGCGTTCTCATATTGTATTCTTCAGTTCCATTAATTCACTTATATTCCTCTCTAAATTGTCTATTCTCATTAGGATTTCGTCAAACCTTTTTTCAAGGTTCTTAGTTTCTTTACATTGGGCCAGAACATGTTCTTTTAACTCACAGAAGTTTCTTATCCACCTTCCGAAGCCTAATTCTGTTATTGGAACACACTCATTCTCCAACAGGCCTTGCTCCCTTGTTGATGAGGAACTGTGATCCCCTGTAGAGGGAGAGGCATTCTGATTTTGAGTATTCTCAGCCTTTTTACACTGGTTTCTTCCCGTCGTTGTAAATTTATCCACCTGTCATCTTTGTAATTACCGACTTTCAAATTAGGTCTCTGAGTGGACGTCCAACTTGTTGATTCCCAGCGCCGAAATCTGAGCAACCCACTGCGCTGGCTAAAACAGCTGCGTTAAGATTCTTGGTGCTTTTCTGCCTGGGAATCTCCGGTCTGGCTTCCCTCTTGAGTTCCTTTTTCAATCAGCTGAACAGGCGACTCTGCCTTCCCAGAGCTCCAAACGTCGACCAAAAGGGGACCCAGTCTGGTTTACTCTGCACCGAGAACCACCGCGCTGGCCACAAGAATCGCGCTGGTGACCCGTGGGGTTCCTTCGCTGGGAATCTCCTGGTTGGTGAGCAACAAAAATTCGTCTGAAAGTGTGGCGTCTTCTCGTTCTCTGCGCTTTCACTGGGAGCTACAATCCTGAGCTGCTAGTAATTGGCCATCTTGGATCTCTCTCCTATACAATTATTATTTTCTTAAAGATGAAGTACCCCTCTGTGTCCCAGGCTGGAGTGCAGTGGCACAATCTTGGCTCACTGCAACCTTTGCCTACGAGGTTCAAGCGATTCTCCTTCCTCAGCCTCCTGAGTAGCTGGAATTACAAATGGGCACAACCACACCAGGCTAATTTTTGTATTTTTAGTAGAGATGGGTTTCATCATGTTGTCCAGGCTGGTTTCAATCTTCTGACCTCAAGTAATTCCCCTGCCTCGGCCTCCTAAAGCACTGGGATTACAGGTGTGAGCCACCATGCCTGTCTGAGTTTTTAATTCGATTTGTTTTAGTAATCAGTCCTATAATTTTGTTTTTAAAAAAATAATTCCCAGTTCTCAAATACAATTACCAATCTTGTCATCTGTTCTCCTCAATATTTAATTGTACTGCTTTTAAAGTTCACGTCTGCAAACTCTAATATCTGGTTCTTTTTTTTTTTCCTTTTGCTTTTCATCAGTTGGTCTTATTTTTTGATATTCATGGTAATTTTTCATTAAGTGCTAGACATTAAAAAAATGAAATATCGAAGAGATATATAAGGATCTTCCCTCAGACAGGATTTACTTTTGCTTCTGGGGAAAGTAGGCTTGAGATAGGTTTGACCTTGGGTTTTGTGAGAACTAGTCTAGTTGTGATTAAACCTTACTCTCAGGTTTCAGCCCTTCAGGTGTTTTAGCTGAAAACATGTTTATATATATATATATATATATATTACATATGTATTTATATGTATATAAACATATATATGTTATAACATAAATACATATGTAATATATATAAACATACATATTAACATTTATGCTTTATATATAACATACGTTTTATAGATATAAAAAATATATATATATATATATATATATTTTTTTTTAACCAGAACTCCTCCTTTATGGTGAGCCCTATACCTCCAATTTTTGTTACCCAAGCTGTGAGATTTCTGAAAGCTCTACTCAACTTTTCAGCCACTTGGAAGTTGCTTAGGACTTGGCAGGTCCCTCAAGGGGATAAGTCTTCAGTGTTCATCTCCTCTCTCTGTACTTTTCTCTTCAGCATCTTGGCCCCTCATGTCCTGACTATATTGATATTTCTCTGATGCATTCAAACACATTTAAGAAAAAAAAATTGCTTGTAAACTGCTGTCAACAGGAGGATTGGTTTGATACGAGTTAGTTTGCCATGGTCAGACGTAAGTCCAACTGTGCCTTCCATGATTATTGGTGCTGTTATTATTTGAAAATCCTTCAAAGAAAGACGAGAGCCCTTTAAAAATGTCAGAGGATAGAGGCTTCTTTGCATCCCTTCTGTGAAGGAGTTTCGAAATTATCAAAGCAGGAAGTGACATTTAAGGAGCATCTTTTTTGTGTAAAGCACCTGCTATAGCTGGTGCAGGAAGCAGTTCCAAGAAATAAGGAACATGGGGTTTGCTGGGGAAGGAAAGGACCTTGGCATGGGAGGAGGTGAGGAATGCATAGGACAAGGGGAATCTGGGTAAGAGGATGGGTCCAGGGGATACAGTATGAGAATGGCAGTGGGAGAGGACTATGGACATGAGGTCCAGGAAAGTGAACTGCATCTTCACCCAGTGGATGCCAGTGGGGTCTCATCCCATGGGGAAGAGGTGCCACAGTGCAGTGAGCTGACAACACACACGTGTGGTAAGCCTCTCTGCTTCCTTCCACCTATAGCTCTTTTCCCTTTTCCTGCTAAATACTGCCAACCTTCTCAATATGGCCATCTGGATGTCCCATAGGACTCTCCAGCTTGGAATAGCCCCAAATTAAGTGATCGGCTGTGTGTTGTCAACTTAGCCTCAATACCACAAGGACCTCATTCCCTGGAATCTTCATTCCTGTATGGTTCTGAGTTAGAATTGGCCAGCTTTGCATGAGAACTATGACTCAAGGCCCACTTCTTCATCCTTACTGCTGCTGCCTTACTTTAGGCCTGTATCACCGTCTGTCCTGATCACCTAGGCAGTTGCTTAATTTGTTTTGTTTTGTTTTGGTAGAGATGAGGTCATGCTGTGTTGCCCAGGCTGATCTCAAACTCCCGGACTCAAGCGATCCTCCTGCCTCCGCCTCCCATAGTTCTGGGACCACAGGCATAAGCCACTGTGCCCGACCCAGCCTCTTAATTTGATTTCTGTGTTAGTCATGATCCAATCGGGAGACAGAAACCACATAGCAATTTGAATATGAGAACTTTAATATAAGTACTAACTAGAACAGGGGATTGGAGTAATGAAGGCATGGTAAGAAGTTAGGAGAGCTTTAAAAAATATAGGAATAATGGACATAGGGAGCAGTCAGCACCCCTAGAACTAAGAAAGAACCTCCCCAGGCCTCATCCCAGCTGAGATCCAGACCTTGCTGAGAAGGGCGTGGCGGTGGCTCACAATGGCAGAGAAGTCTGGGAGAATGTTCTAGAAGTCTGCCCTTGGGTGCCAGGGTAAGCTGTCATGGAGCGGTATCTGATTAGGGGCACACCTCCTCTTTGTGGGGGACACTAGGAGAAGCTGCTAGTTGCAAAGTGCTACTGACCACCATCTTCTGCAGGATTCCTGTTCTGGAAAAACTGCCTGCACTGCAGGAGGGTGATGCTGGAGAAGCTGTGAGCTCTGAGCTATTAAGAAGAGCCCAGCACAACCGGAGGAAGGCCCCTTCCTCCTCCAGTGTCTCTAGCACCCCCTCCTGACAGAGGCTAGCATTGTACCAACTACCAAAGGAAAAATTAATTTAAAGGGCCAGCTTTGTTTTTGAAGAGCAAAACATCTGGGGTCCAGAGCAATAACTGAATGTCATTCTACCATTATCGAGGGGCAGCATAACCGCGTGGTTAAGAGTGTGGATTCTGTAGTTGAGTTTCTTGAGTTCAAGTCTTAGCTCTGGCACTTGATATAAATTGGTGTAAACCTTAAAAGATTTATTTAACCTGAGTCTCGGTTTCCTAATCTGTAAAATCAGGTAGTAATTGTTCTAACCTCATTGGGTTGTTGTGCTGATTGGGTTGATATTTATGAAGCGTTTAGAAGAGGACCTGGCACAGAGTAAGGAATGCACCAGATGGTCTATTGAGATTATTATTACGCTGAAGTCCATCCTTCAAATTGTAGTCAGGATGGGATTTCCATTGTAAGTATGAATTTTACTCCACAATCCTATGGCATAGACATCATATTCCTTTATTCTTCCCCTTTCTGAGGTGGGGCAGGCACCCAGAGGGCTAATTAGTAAATTGTCTTCTGGCCGGGTGCGGAAGACATTAGCACTCCCTGTGCCGGCCTCAGGGTTACACTCCTGACCTCAGGATTACACCTGTAATCCCAGTTTTGGGAGGCCAAGGTGGGTGGATCACCTGAGGTCAGGAGTTTGAGACCAGCCTGGCCAAAATAGCAAAACCCTGTCTCTACAAAAAAAATGCAAAAATTAGCTGGGTGTGGTGGAACATTCCTGTAGTCCCAGCTACTTGGGAGGCTGAGGCAGGAGAATCCTTGAACCTGGGAGGTGGAGGTTGTAGTGAACTGAGATCATGCCACTGCACTCCAGCCTAGGTGACAGAGCAAGACTCCATCTTAAAAAAAAAAAAGTGTTGGGCCGGGCGCGGTGGCTCAAGCCTGTAATCCCAGCGCTTTGGGAGGCCGAGACGGGTGGATCACGAGGTCAAGAGATCGAGACCATCCTGGTCAACATGGTGAAACCCCGTCTCTACTAAAAATACAAAACATTAGCTGGGCATGGTGGCGTGTGCCTGTAATCCCAGCTACTCGGGAGGCTGAGGCAGGAGAATTGCCTGAACCCAGGAGGCGGAGGTTGCGGC
>NW_022437503.1:0-41529 GCF_009761245.1 Sapajus apella
AAACGGGGTTTCACCATGTTGACCAGGATGGTCTCGATCTCTTGACCTTGTGATCCACCCGCCTCGGCCTCCCAAAGTGCTGGGATTACAGGCTTGAGCCACCGCGCCCAGCTACTTTTTTCTTTTCTTTTTTTTTTTGAGACAGTGTCTTGCTCTGTCACTCAGGCTGGAGTGCAGTGGCATAATCTTGGCTCACTGCAAACTCCACCTCCCAGGTTCAAGTGATTCTCCTGCCTCAGCCTTTCATTAGCTGATTTTTGTATTCTTAGTAGAGACAGGGTTTTGCCATGTTGGCCAGGCTGGTCTCCAATTCCTGACCTCAGATGATCTGCCCACCTCAGCCTCCCAAAGTGCTGGGATTACAAGCGTGGGCTACCATGCCTGGCTGATTTTTTTTTTTTTTTTTTTTTTTTGTATTTTGCTTGTAACTTCTCAATGTCTCATGAGAAGTTACTTGAGATCTTGTGTGTAAACAAGACTCCCTGTAATGAATACACCTGTCCTGTGCCAGGTTGCCTGGGGCATCCTCCGTGAGGGTATAGAAATCCCAGCTGCCTGGGAGTGGGGCCTGGTCATCTTTTGAGTTCCCCGTGGGCCCCTGTCTGTGCCTGCCTGAGCTGGAGAAGACCCAAGACCAGAAGGGAAGTTCTCAGTTTGGGCCTTGGAGGGTTTTAGTTTCTCTTCCTCCTCCTTCTCCTTCTGGGAATTTTTTTCAGCACATTCAGAAAGGCCAAAGTCGACAAAAACACTCTGGGTGGCTCTCCCTGGTGACTTCCACCCTGGAGAGAGCCCTAGGAAGCAGCAGCTTGCCCAGGCCCAGGCCTGAAGTTCTTTTTTTGTGCTGTGTTTTGAAGGCATTTGATGCTGAGCTGGCCGCTGCAGAATGAACCACAGCTCTGAGAAGGGGAAGTAGGAACAGCTGGCACCCTGCCATGGCCTGTGAACCACAGGTGGACCTGGGGGCCGCTGGCCCGTTGCCTCCCTCCTCCCCTGGCTGGAGTGCCCTGCCTGGAGGGAGCCCTCCTGGCTGGGGGCAAGGTAAGGTCACCACCTTTCTTTTTCCACCCCCTTTCTACCTCATGCTGAGCTGGACCCACAGGGAGTAAAAGCTCCTTTAGATAAGGTCGGGGGAGGTGTCTTTGAGATACAGCTGTATGCCACGTTCCGTCATTTTTACCAGTTCTCGCTCTTGGCCGTAGACCAAGCCACCATCACCCTCTGCTGAGCCCCTGCTGTAGCTTGCTTGTTGGTCTTCTCTTTTCCATCCATTCTCTACATAGCAGCAAGAGAGCTTTTTATTATTTATTTATATTTCTAATTTATTTTTATTTATTTAGAGACAGGGGCTTGCTTTGCCACCCTGGCTGGAGTGCAGTGGTGTGATCATAGCTCACTGCAGCCTTGAACTCCTGGGCTCAAGCAGTCCTCCCACAGCCCCCTGACTAGCTGGGATTACAGGCCTGCACCACCACATCCTGCTAATTAAAAAATCTTTTTTGTAGATATGGGGCCTTACTTTGTTGCCCAGGCTGGTCTCAGACTCCTGGCCTCAAGCAGTCCTCCTGCTTTGGCCTCTGAAAATGCTAGGGTTACAGGAATGGGGCCCAGAGACCTTTTTTTTTTTTGAGATGAAGTCTCACTCTGTTGCCCAGGCTGAGTGCAGTGGCATGATCTTAGCTCACTGCAAACTCCACCTTTCAAGTTCAAGCAATTCTCCTGCCTCAGCTCCCCAAGTAGCTGGGATTACAGGCACCTACTACCACACCTAGCTAAATTTTTGTATTTTTAGTAGAGATGGGGTTTCACCATGTTGAGCGGACTGGCCTCAAACTTCTGACCTCAGGTGATCTGCCCACCTTGGCCACCCAAAGTGCTGGGATTACAGGTGTGAGCCACCACACCTGGCCCAAGAGATATTTTTAAAATACACATTCAGTCCAACCATGTCACTTTCTGCTTCGTGTTTCCCATTGGGCTTAGTGTGAAGACCCATCAGTATTGGCTTGCAAGGCCTACCTTCATGTTCTTTGCTGTGCTGTTCTGCCTCAGCACCTTTGCACCTGCTGTTCCTTCTGCCTGTTGTGCTTTTTCCTTGCCTCCGTTCCCCTGATAAATTTCCATTAATCCACCAGACATGCTGGCTCACACCTGTAATCCCAGCACTTTGGCAAGCCAAAGCAGGTGGATCCCTTGAGGTCAGGAGTTCGAGACCAGCCTAGCCAACATGGTGAAACCCTGTCTTTACCAAAAATATGAAAATTAGCTGGATGTATTGGCGGGTGTCTGTAATACCAGCTACTAGGGAGGCCGAGGCAGGAGAATCACTTGAACCTGAGAGACAGGTTGCAGTGAGCTGAGATCACACCACTAGACTCCAGTTTGGGTGATAGAATAAGACTCTGTCTCAAAAAAAAAAAAAAAAAAAAAAAAAGAATTTTCATTCATCCTTCAGAACTCAGTTCCAATATCCCTTCCTTGAAGAATCTTGCTGGTGGCTCAGCCTGTCAGGACCTTCTGATATCTTCCTGTTTCTCCTCTAGCATTTATCATACTCGGTAAATAATTATCTTTGTATAAAGTCAAGTCTGGCTTCTTCACTAGAGTGTAAGCTCCCTGAAGGAAGGGGACTCCTCTCTTTTTCATCCCTGTATCTACAGTACCTAGCACAGGCCTTGGCCCATAGTTGATGCTCAATAAATATTTTGTTGAATGAATGAATTAATGAGTAGCCAGATATGGATAAAGGAGAAGAGCACCCAGAATTGTGGGTGTCTACAGGAATGTGGAGGGTTTTTTGGAGGTTTTGAAATTTGACTGCTTAAAAACAAAGTCTTCTTTTATTACTACGATTGTTAGGAAAACAATGTGTGGCCGGGCACGGTGGCTTAAACCTGTAATCTCAGCACTTTGGGAGGCCAAAGCAGGCAGGTCACCTGAGGTCGGGAGTTCAAGACCAGCCTGACCAACATGGTGAAACCCTGTCTTTATATATTAAAAAAAAAGGAAAACAATATATATGTTTGTGTGTGTGTGTGTGTGTGTGTGTGTGTGTGTGTGTATATATATATATACATATATATGTGTGTGTGTGTACATATATACACACAAACATATATATACACACACATTGTTTTCCTTTTTTTATAAATATGTGTGTGTGTGTATATATATATGCACACATATATATGTAAGGTAAGCAGTGTGTACACATACACACACAATAGTAGAACAAGATGGAATGAAATAATTTTTCCGTCAGAACTTCGAAGACATTGCTCCACTGATTTTTGGCACGTCAGTTCTTGTTCCTCTGTAGGAAACTGCCCCCCCCGCATGTGCGTGCAAACACACACACACACACACACAAACACAGACACACACATTTTTCTTTCGTAGCTTTGCTTAGCGAAGATGTAAAAGCAAGTATTTTTAAGTGGAGGACTTGCTGTTCTCACTTTAAGGAACAGATGAGAGCTGGTATTGCCAAGAATCTAGGAACTCTTGGTTTGAAAGGCAAATGAAGACATCCTGAAAGCTCTTTGCATTGCTTGGGCAAACACATAACTCAGTGTACAACGAACTAGACCTGGGAATGGTTCCGATTCTCCATGTGTGGAGTCCAAATCAAAGTGGGGTTTTCATTCTTGCTGTGAAGGGGAGAGCTGGTCTCAGACCGGATCTGCTTGACTGCCTGCATTTTGTACACTACCTTCCTTTCTCGCTTCTTGTTCTCACTTTCATTTTCCTTGTGCACAAGGGAGTTTCTTTGCTTTTCGAAGGCTCAGTTTTCTTTTCCATGCTGATGGTACCCAGCTTTGGGGGGCTCTTGGAGGATGAATTGAAATCATGAATGAAGCTCAAGCGTCGTATCTGACACTTAGTAAAGGGCTCCATACCCAGAACCTGTTCTTATTGCCTTTCTTTTTGTTTTGTCTGGTTTTCCCCATTTGCTTATTATAAAGTTTATTTTTAGGCTCTGCACATTGGCTTATACCTGTAATCCCAGTACTCTGGGAGGCCTAGGTGGGTGGATTACCTGAGGTCAGCAGTTTGAGACCAGCCTGGCCAACATGGTGAACCCTGTCTCTACTAAAAAGACAAAAATTAGCTGGGTGTGGTGGTGTGCACCTGTAATCCCAGCTACCAGGGAGGCTGAGGAAGGAGAATTGCCTGACCTTGGGAGGTGGAGGTTGCAGTGAGCTGAGATTATGCCAATGAACTTCAGCCTAGGTGACAAGAGCAAAAATCCAAGTCAAAAAAAATTGTTTTTATAGTTTTAGTTACTTACTTATTTTTTTGAGACAGGATCTCACTCTGCTGTCCAGGCTGGAATGTAGTGGCATGATTTTGGCTTACTATAGCCTTGACTTCCCAGGCTCAGGTGATCCTCCCACCCCAGCCTCCCAAGTAGCTGGGACTACAGGCACGTGCCACCATGTCTGGCTTTTTGTATTTTTTTGTAGAGACAGGGTTTTTCGCCATGTTGCCCAGGTTGGTCTCAAACTCCTGAGCTCAAATGATCCGCTTGCCTCAGTTTCTCAAAGTGCTGGGGCTACAGGCATGAGCCACCATGCCCAGCTAGTTTTATCTTTTCATATTTTACTTTTATGAAACCACCTTAAATCCCTTCTGGAACAAGATGTGGGAGGGTAAAAACACAAATAAATCAAGGTTGCTTGATTGTAACTTTTGAGTTGTGACAACTTGCTTTTAAATTATGAAAATAGCCAGTTATTTTGTACCCGTCTTGTGCTGAGCACTTTATTTTTTTTATTTTTTTTTTTGAGACGGAGTTTCTCTCTTGTTACCCAGGCTGGAGTGCAATGGCGCGATCTCGGCTCACCGCAACCTCCGCCTCCCGGGTTCAGGCAATTCTCCTGCCTCAGCCTCCTGAGTAGCTGGGATTACAGGCACGCGCCACCATGCCCAGCTAATTTTTTTTTTGTATTTTTAGTAGAGACGGGGTTTCACCATGTTGACCAGGATGGTCTCGATCTCTTGACCTTGTGATCCACCCGCCTCGGCCTCCCACAGTGCTGGGATTACAGGCTTGAGCCACCGCGCCCGGCTATTTTTATCATCTTAATTATTTGTAAAGTCCTCTGCAGTGGATGTGCATCCTCTAAGCGAGGGAACAGGCTCACAGGTTCAAGTTGCTTCCTCAACTTACCATGTTAGTGAGAGGCTGAGCTCCAATTTGAACCCCAAAACTATCTAGCTTATATTTTCACCACCTGACCACCTGGCGTCCTCATCTCCCCCACCACTTCCAAAAAAAAAGAGAGAGAGAGAAACACAAAATAAAGTTCTTTTTGGCAGGATGTAGAATTGAGAATTCTGTGGAACCCTTGAGATCATAGATGATATCCCAGTGTATCAAAAAAGAACCTTTTACTCTCTGGCTGCAGTGGCTCAGGCCTATAATCGCAGCACTTTAGGAGGCTGAGATGGGAGGATCGCTTGAACCCAGGAATTTGAGAGCAGCCTGAGTGATTTAGTGACTTTGTCTTTACAAAATAAAATTTTTTTTAAAAAAGGCCAGGTGTGATGGCTCACGCCTGTAATCCCAGCACTTTGGGAGGCTGAGGCTAGTGGATCACTTGAGGTTGGGAGTTCAAGACCAGCCTGACCAACATGGAAAAACCCTGTCTCTACTAAAAATACAAAAAAAAAAAAAAATTAGCTGGGTGTGGTGATGCATGCCTGTAATTTCACTACTTGGGAGGCTGAGGCAGGAGAATCGATTGAACCCGGCAGGTGGAGGTTGCCGTGAGCTGAGATCACGCCATTGCACTCCAGCCTGGACAACAAAAACAAAACTTTGTCTCTCTCTCTCTCTATATATATATATATTAGCTGAGTGTGGTGTTGCATGCCTATGATCCCAGCTACTTGGGAGGCTGAAGTGGGAGGATTGCTTGAGCCTTGGGAAGTGGAGGTTGCAGTGAGACATATAGTGCCCCTGCACTCTAGCCTGGGTGACAGAGTGAGACACTGTCTCAAAACAAAACAAAACAAAACAAAACAAAACAAAACTCTTCCTACCTTATTCATTCATTTATACACCAAACATGTATTTAATGTCTCCTGTTAGTATCAGATCGGGGGATTCAGTGACTAACAGAGCAGTGTGGGAGTGTGTAGTCTGGTGGAGAAGATAGATTTTATTCAAATAACTGCATGCATATGTAATCAAATAATTGCAAACATAGGTATTTCGCTTTGGTGACTATTAAGAAGAAGAGCATTCAGTTATAGGTTTAGCAGAGGATTTGATCAGTTAGGAGTTTAGAGTGTCAGGGAGGTCTCTCTGGGGAAAGTGAATCATGGGCTGAGGTACAAATGATCCATGGGCCGTAACTGGGTGAAGCTAGGTAGATGCGTTCTAGGGAGAGGCACAGCATGTGCAAAGGGCTGGGGGTGGAGGAGGACATGTGTTCAGGAAGTGAAGGAGGCTGGTGTGGTGAGACACAGAACGAGGCTGAGGGTCTCAAGGTGAGTCTGGCAGGAGGCTAGTTTTCCTCAGGGCTGGAAGAATGTGGTAACAAGGTTGGCTTTTGCAAAGCACCCGGAAGCTATTGAAAGTTTTACTCAAGGCATTGGTATCATCTGCTCTGCACCCTGGCCACTGTGTGGAAGAGGCATCATAGAAGTAAAGGTTTGCAGAAGCCACTTAGGAGGCTACCGCAGAGGGCCAAGGGAGAGGTGAGGATGCCACGAGGGCACAGAGTGGACAGATGTTTTGTTTGCCCAGTGGGCAGGGCTTGGTGATGCACTGGGGGAGAGGGGAGAAAGAGGGTTTGGATGGGCCAGGAATTTCCAGGAAGGTAGAGTGAGTCATTTGGCTTTGAAGACTCAAGTACTGTTCAGAGCTAGACTAGGGTGACAGCAGTTCTGGGCCAGCAGACAACACACTTACGCTTGAATCCTTTCAGTCCTGCCTCATTGTCTAAGCAGCAACCACAGAGAAGATGGCAAAATCTCCATTCGTCCGCAGTGTGTGGCTGAAACCTGGGATCCTAGAATCCCAGGGCTGGAATCTCTCCCACCCCCCCAGACCTCCTGGCTACTGACCAGTGGCTCACGGGGCCTTGTACTGTGGCGCAAGGAGATCTCGATCCATTTGTCCAGTTTCTCTACTTGGAACTGCAGGCAGGCAGGTTTGGCCTTGTACTGCTGCAATTCCTCACTGGGCCTGAGGGGATTTCAGTCCAGACCTTTCTCTCCAGCTGGTCTCATGGTCTGACTTCATCCCACCCTTGGAAGACAGGATATATGGTAGCTGTTGTGAGCAGCCTGGGTTGATGCATGTTTTTTGAGGGAATAAACATGTAATTTATGCTTTTGAAATGCTGAGTGAGTTGCAGCTATATGTAGGCGGGATTACCAATAAGTCAGTGTATTAGTTTTCTATTGCTGCTTTAACAAGTTACCGCTAACATAGTGGCTTAAAAAGCCATGGATTTGGGCCAGGTGCAGTGGCTCACGCCCGTAATCCCAGCACTTTGGGAGGCCGAGGCAGGCAGATAACATGAAGCCAGGAGCTCGAGACAGCCTGGCCAACATGGGGAAACCACGTCTCTACTGAAGTATAAAAATTAGCCCAGCATGGTGGCACGTGCCTGTAGTCCCTGCTACTTGAGAGGCTTGGAAGAATTGCTACAAGAATTGCTTGAACCTGGAAGGTGGAAGTTGCAGTGAGCTAAGTTTCTGCTGCTGCACTCCTGCCTGAGTGACAGAGAGAGACTCTGTCTCCAAACAAACAAACAAACAAAACTCACCACGGATTTGTTATTGATTGATTGATTGATTGATTGAGATGGAGTTTTGCTCTTGTTGCCCAGGCTGGAGAACAATGGTGTGATCTCAGCTCACTGCAACCTCTGCCTCCCAGGTTCAAGCAATTCTCCTGCCTCAGCCTCCCAAGTAGCTGGGATTACAGGCGCCCACTACCACACCTGGTTAATTTTTATATTTTTAGTAGAGATGGGGTTTCATCATGTTGGCCAGGCTGGTCTTGAACTCCTGACCTCAGGTGATCCACCTGCCTCGGCCTCCTAAAGTGCTGGGATTACAGGCATGAACCACTGTGCCGAGCTGGATTTCTTATTTTATAGTTCTGTAAGTTAGAAATCTGACACTGATCTCACTGAGCCGAAACCCCCAAGTTGCCAGGACTGTGTTTCCTTCTAGAGGCTCTGAGGAAAATCCGTTTCCTTTCCTTGTCCAGCTCCCTGGGGCCACCCACATTCCTTGGCTTGTGGGCCTCTCCTGCCATGGTCAAAGTGAGCGATGCCACATCCCTCTGTACCTTTCATCCATAGTCACGTCTCCCTCTGACTCTACCTCTGTCCTCCTCTTCCATGTTTAAGGTTCCTTGTGATTTCTTGGGGCCCACCCTGATGATTCAGGGTAGTCTCCCTGTTAAGGGCCAGCTCATGAGCCCCTGTACTTCCATAGCTATGGAAGACAGCATATTTGCAGGCTCTGGGGATTGGGGTGTGAATGTCTCTGGGGCCGTTGTTCTCCTGCCTCAGCCTCCTGAGTAGCTGGGATTACAGGCGCATGCCACCACGCCTGGCTAATTTTTGTAGTTTTTTGTTTTTTGTTTTTTTTGAGACGGAGTTTCACTCTTGTTACCCAGGCTGGAGTGCAATGGCGCGATCTCGGCTCACCGCAACCTCCGCCTCCTAGGTTCAGGCAATTCTCCTGCCTCAGCCTCCTGAGTAGCTGGGATTATAGGCACGTGCCACCATGCCCAGCTAATGTTTTGTATTTTTAGTAGAGACGGGGTTTCACCATGTTGACTAGGATGGTCTCGATCTCTTGAACTTGTGATCCACCCGCCTTGGCCTCCCAAAGTGCTGGTGTTACAGGCTTGAGCCACCGCGCCCGGCAATTTTTGTAGCTTTAGTAGAGACGGGGTTTCACCATGTTGGCCAGGATGGTCTCAAACTTCTGACCTCACGATCTGCCTTCCTTGGCCTCCCAAAGTGATGGAATTACAGGCATGAGCCACTGCACCTGGCTTTTTTTTTTGGCAGAGCGTTGCTCTGTTACCCAGGCTGGAGTGTAGTTGTGTAATCTGGGCTCACTGCCGCCTCAGCCTCCTGGGCTTGGTTATTTCTTACTTAGACTCTCTGAGCCTACTGGGAATTTAACTTATTCAGCTGAGCATCCTTTGCAGTGTTTAAATAAAGGTCCACCCCTCAGTGTAGTTAGCTGTTCAGTCTCTGTTTAAATGTTCCTTGTGTTGGGGAACATTTTTTGGGGGGACAAAAAATGCCCATTCTTTATGGGGACAGCTTTTGCTCTTGGGAAGTTCGTCCTTACATGGTCTCACATTGCGGCCCTAGTAGCCTCCTCTCTCTGGCCTTCTTTCTGCCTCCTGGGGGCTTCCCAATCAAATCCGGTCCTTTTCCCAAGGGGATTTGAGGATGGCCACTGTGTCCCTCCTTGTTTCAAGGGGGTTCTCGCAGCCAGAGGCGTGATGCCATCGGGCTTTGGGCTCACCCCGAAAGCCCAGTATGGTTATCAGTCAGCCAGATGAAGCTTCTGGTCTGCTTCCAGAGCTCCACAATGGCCAGGTCCTCACTGTTCTCCGGATCGACAACACCTGTGCACCCATCGCCTTCGATCTGGGAGCCGCAGAAGAGCAACTGCAAACCTGGGGCATCCACGTGAGTGCCGATTTCCTTGAATCCCTACCGTTTTCCCTTTCATCCATTCGTCCATCTATCTTTTCATCTAGTTAGTCACAAAATCTTTAGGAAACACTCTGTGCTAGCTGTGGTAGGGTATTTAAGGAAGGTGGATTAGAACTGCCCTCTCTTTCCTCCCTTCCCAATTAATTCACTAAACAAATGTGTATTTTTTTGGGTGCCCATTCTGTACCAGGCACTTAACTGGCTAAACATAATAGAGGTGGACAGGACATAGTACCTATCCCCATAGGTCCCAGTGGGGGAGATGGACATGTATTGGAGAAATCAGGACAGTATGATATCAATGCCACAGCAGAGGAATGCACAGGCATTGAAGACATTCACAGGAGAAAATGAGAAACTTTCTTATGGGGAAGTAGGCAGTGGTTATGAAAGCTTTGCAGAGGAGCAGATGCTTGATCTGGGGTCTTTTTTTTTTTTTTTTTTTTTTTTTTTTTTGAGACGGAGTTTCGCTCTTGTTACCCAGGCTGGAGTGCAATGGTGCGATCTCGGCTCACCGCAACCTCCGTCTCCTGGGTTCAGGCAATTCTCCTGCCTCAGCCTCCTGAGTAGCTGGGATTACAGGCACGCGCCACCATGCCCAGCTAATTTTTTGTATATTTAGTAGAGACGGGGTTTCACCATGTTGACCAGGATGGTCTCGATCTCTTGACCTCGTGATCCACCCGCCTCGGCCTCCCAAAGTGCTGGGATTACAGGCTTGAGCCACCGTGCCCGGCCTCTGGGGTCTTGAATAAATAGGAATATGCTGGGTGGACAGAAGGACGCGCATTTTAGGAGAGGGAACTGCATATGCATGGGAAAGTGTACATGAATTCATTAGATAATGATGCAGCACCTTTGAGCACAGTGATCTGAGGCCAGGCTTCACAGATCCATGGAACTGGGTGCAAATCTAGCTCCGGTGCTCACTGCCTGTGTGACTTTGGGAAGGTGACTTAACCTCTCTGAACCTCAGTTGTATCATCTGTAAGTGTGGATAATATTGATACCTATTACATAAGGTTTTTGTTAGGATTCAATGCAATAATGCTTGAGGAATCCTCGCATTGTCTCTAGCATGTAGTAAATGCTCAATATATTGTAGCTATTACTGTTATAAAGTACCTATATGTATGGTTTTTACTCTCTTCTCAAAGCCCCCAACATGATCAGGCCTTTCCTGTGCTAGCGAAGGAAGATTAATTAGGACTAGGGAAGACACACTGCTAATTTTAGCCTGAAGATTTTAAAATTTACTTCTTCTTTTTTTTTTTTTTTTTTTGAGAGGGAGTCTTGTTCTGTTCCCCAGGTTTGAGTGCAGTGGCGTGATCTCTGCTCACTGCAACCTCCACCTCCCAGGTTTAAGCGATTCTCCTGCCTCAGCCTCCTGAGTAGCCGGGTTTACAGGAGCGTGCCACCACACCCAGCTAATTTTTGTATTTTTAGTAGAGATGGGGTTTCACCATGTTGGCCAGGATGGTCTCAAACTCCTGACCTTGTGATCCGCCTGTCTTAGCCTCTCAAAGTGCTGGAACTACAAGCATGAGCCACCACACCTGGCCATTATTTTTTTTGAGACAGAGTGTTGTTCTGTTGCCCAGGCTGGAGTGTAGTTGTATAATCTGGGCTCACTGCCACCTCAGCCTCCTGGGTTCAAGTGATTCTCATGCCTCAGTCTCCCTAGTAGCTGGAACTACAAGCATGTACCACAGCTGGCTAATTTTTGTATTTTTATAGGGATGAGATTTCACCGTGTTGGCCAGCTTGGTCTCGAACTCCTGACTTCAAGTGATTCACCCGCCTTGGCCTCCCAGAGTGCTAGGATGACAGGTGTGACCCACTGCGCCTGGCAGACTGCGTTGTTTTTAATGGATGAACAGTTTACATATTGTTCTACTGTGTTCCTAAATATAATTTTTTTTTCTTTTTTATAAAAAGAGACAGGGTCTCGCTATGTTGCCCAGGCTGGCCTTGAACTCCTAGGCTCAAACAATCTGCCTGCCTCGGCCTCCCAAAGTGCTGGGATTACAGGCGTGAGACACTGCGCCTGGCCTAAACATAACTTTTAATGGTTAAGTTCTGTTTTCTTAGGACTACTCTCACAGGGCCTTTATATTCTATAGACATTTTTGTTTGGGCAGGAAGATGTGATTGTTCAGTCTTTTGGACTGCATTAATAGATACTGATATTGCAGTATTGATAATGGCATCTGTATATTGAGTGTTCACTAAGAGACTGGCCCTTTGCCCAGCACTGTACATGTATTATCTCATTTAATATGTACCTTAGTTCTACAAGGTGGGTACTTTTATCCTTATTTTACAGAGGAGAAAGCTGAGGCTCAGAGGAGTAGGGTTACTTGCTCCAGGTCACACAGCACATGAATGTGAGGTCCAGAGTTTGGGCTCAGGGCTGTCTGACTCCAGGGCCTATGCCTTAACTGTCAGGCTATGCTGTGTCTGCTGTGAGGTACTGAGTCTGAGGCTGTGTGGATCCTTCTCCAGATGTCGTGATGGTTGTTCTTCCCTGAGCTGAGAGCTGCACCGTGTGACTTCCACCCAGTGCTCCAAGCTCCTCATTCTGCCTTTCGGGACAGCCCAGAATGTGCCTAATCCCCCTTCCACTTGATAGTCACATGAACTGGAAACAGCATGCTTGCTATCAGCTAGGAAGTGGGGACTGGCTCTCCTGTAGCTGACTGATCTCTTTCCCTGGGTTCCAAGCAGGTCCCAGCCGACCAGTACAGAAGCTTGGCAGAGAGTGCCCTCTTGGAGCCCCAAGTGAGAAGATACATCATCTACAACTCAAGGCCTATGCGGCTGGCCTTTGCTGTGGTAAGGGGGAGGTGGCCCGCGCCCTGCCCCTGCCCTGGCGCCTTGTGGCACTACCAAGTTCAGCATTGTGTCTTGCAGCCTGTTGGTATGGGTCAGGAGTTTGGCGGCTGGTGGCCCAGGTGTCTGGAAAAGAACAGTACATATGGACATTGATTTGGGATCAGAGGAAATTTATGGGAGAGAGTTGTAACCAGGTCCTTGCATAAAGGATGAGGGTCAGGGTTTACTGTGGGACAGAGCTTGGGATTGGGAGTCTGCAGATCCACCCAGGCCCTGGGCTCAATGTCTGGTCTTGGCCAAGACTTTCCTCCTCTCCTGAACTTGGTTTCCCCATCTGCTCAACAGATGGGTCTATTTCAGCTCTAGTCGTATATACGTGTGCATATACATGTGTGTATACACATACATATACATATATAAATATACGTATACCTCTTCATATTTGTATATAAACTTACATACATAAATGACAGAGGCAGGTTTTGAACCCAGGTAGTCTGGTTTCCAGCACCTGTGCTTGGAACCACTATGATTTGCTGCTTTGTATGTGTAAATGGCCAAATAGCACACCTGACTCCATGTCCCACTTCCAGGGAGAAGGGAAGGGGTAGGAACCAGCATTGATTCATTCCCTGGCAAGTGCTGGGCTGTTACTTATGTTACCTTGTTAACCCTTATTATAATGCTGTGAAATAGGTGTTATTATCCCCATTATACAGATGAAGAACTGAGACTGAGAGGAGTTATAAATTGTCCAAAGCCGTATAGTATTTGAAGGATCATTGTGGTCTTTGAACAGAAATTTGTCTCACTTCAGTCCACCTGCCTTTTTCTGTTTTATTTAAAATTAAGGTAAACAAGGATTAGGAGTAGCTACTAATCCTTCTTGTCTAATTTTGCTTATAACCAGTGAAATTGAGCTCATTCTCACAGACCCAGGGATCTGCATCAATCTCTTACTGGTGCTGTGAGCTGTCTGAATTCAAGGAGGGTATCAGCAGTGTCTGAAGGGTGTCCCTTTGAATGGAGCTGCTTTATGTGAGGATTGGAGTTCCTGACCATGCTCTCTCTGTGGCGTCTTGCAGGTTTTCTACGTGGTGGTGTGGGCCAATATCTACTCCACCAGCCAAATGTTTGCCTTGGGGAACCACTGGGCTGGCATGCTGCTCGTGACGCTGGCCGCAGTGAGCCTGACCTTGACTCTTGTGCTGGTCTTTGAGAGACACCAGAAGAAGGTGAGACATCTGGAGACCCCTGCCATGCTTCCTCCAGAAGGGTGGTGGAGGCATGAGAATCAGATTTTTCTCTTTTACCTGCCTCAAAGAATTTCCCTAGCCATGAAAATTCACACTAGCCCGTAAGCCCAGTGACTAAAAGAAATCACATCCTCTCTGCTTTTCCTGTCTGATCCCTGTGGATTGTTTTTCTGGAAGCAAGCTGTGTTTTGAGAATGTGGGAGGAGGGCTCTAATAGCCCGTATCCTGACAGTACTTTAGTTAACTGAACTCTTTCATGCACTTCCTCTTCCTGGGTGCTCAGGACAACCCTGTGGGCAAGGGAGAATTGGTTACTGAACCCCAGCTGCAGCACAGCATGCCTGAAGTTGAAGTCTGGGAAGAAGCAATTTACATTATTCCCTCCTGTGATGGGCAGATGCTGGCCTCGTGCTCTATTGACAATCATGTCTTTAATCCCAGCAGTGACCTTTGAGGCAGAGTGAGTGGTTACTTGTCCTGAATCCCAATGTTAGTGACAGAGCCAGGATTCAAAGCCTGAGCCCTCTGATTCCTGATCATGTTCAGAAAGGAGGCAGATACTTCCCGGCTTATGTATGATTTTAATTGTATTCCGTCTCTTCATTGTCTGCCTTTTGATATGTATTGAGCACATCATATGTCCCCCGCTAAATGTTTAACACATTAACTCATTAAATCCCTTGACATTAAATCTGGGTAGAGGCTCTTACGCTTATTTTGCAGTCGAGGAACACTAGACTCAGAAATGCTCAAAGAGTAGCCCCAGCCATGCTACGAATAAATGCCAGAGTTGGAAATCAAGGCCAGGGCCTCAGATTCAAGCCACGTTCTTAGCCAGCACCCTTTAGAAAATTGTCGGTTTGGCCGGGTGCAGTGGCTCATGCCTGTGATCCCAGCACTTTGGGAGGCTGAGGCAGATGGATCCTGAGGTTAGGAGTTCAAGACCAGTCTGACCAACATGGTGAAACCCCGTCTCTACTAAAAATACAAAAAAAAGATGAGCCAGGTGTGGTGGTGCATGTCTGTAATCCCAGCTACTCCGGAGGCTGAGGCAGGAGAATCACTTGAAACCACGAGGCAGAGGTTGCAGTGAGCTGAGATCGAGCCACTGTACTCCAGCCTGGGTGACAGAGTGAGACTCTGTCTCAAAAAAAAAAAAAAAAGAAAAAAAAAGAAAACTGTTGGTTTACTATAGCTACTGTAATAAATTACCATGAACCTGGTGGCTTAAAACAATACCAAACTGTTATCTTCCCGTTCTGTAGGTTAGATAGGTGACATAGTTCTCACTGGGCTAAAAGTCGAGTGCAGGCAGGGCTGCTTCCTTCTGAGGCCTCTGGGGGAGAATCTGCTTTCTTGCCTTTGTAGCTTCTGGTGGTCCTCTGCATTCCTTGGCTTGTGGCCCCTTTCTCTATCTTCAGAGCCAGCAATGGCGGACCCAGTCTTATTCACATCTCCTTCTCTGACTCTTTTGGTTTCCTCTTCTACTTTTTTTTTTTTTTAGGTGGAGTCTCGCTCAGTCAGCCAGGATGGAGTGCGGTGGCGCGATTTCGGCTCACTGCAACCTCCACCTCCTGGGTTCAAGCGATTCTCCTGCCTCAGCCTCCCAAGTAGCTGGGACTACAGGCATGCACCTCTACACCTGGCTGATTTTTATAATTTTAGTAGAGACGGGGTTTCACTGTGTTAGCCAGGATGGTCTCGATCTCCTGACCTCATGATCCGCCTGCCTTGGCCTCTGAAAGTGCTGGGATTACAGGTGTGAGCCACTGTACCTGGCCCCTCTTCTACTTTTAAGGACCCCTGTGGTTACATTGGGCCAACCGGATAATCTGAGATCATCTCCTATTTTTAAGGGCAACTGAGTAACAACATTGATTTCATTGACAGCTTTAATTTTCCTTTGCCATGTAGCAACATACGCTTGGGTTCTGGGGAATAGGACTTAGACATCTTCGGGGACCATTTTTCTGCTACCACACCTATGCTGTCTTTCCACCTACTTGGGAAGCTCCTGTTCCGGATCCCCTGATCGCTGGCGCAGTGCTGGCCTCTGAGATCCTGAGCAAACACTCCGCTCTTGCGTGACTCAGCGGGGAGGGCAGGATGTTGGGAAATGTAAATCAGCATTTGGGGCATGAGTTCTACTTAGCGCCTGTGTTCATGGAGACAAATGGGAACTTTATGGTATACTCATTCTGAAAGGATCTTTGTTGGGCTTTGCCACGGGACTGACAAAATAATTCTGCTCTTGGGGCCTGTTGAAGCTTTCATGGCCCTTGTGTTTGGTCTATGAAAAATAAATTGGGCTGGCCACTCCTGCAGCAAGAACTTTCTCTTGGGAAGGGGATGAAGCAAAGTGTTTTGTTTCAGCAGGAGCAAGCAAAAAAATTGGCACCTGACAGGTGCTTCGAGGATGTGGATATAATTCATACGGTAAAGGGAGGGCCTGCTTTGGCTCTCTGTCTCTGTCTCTTCTTTCCTCCTTTTATTCAGCTGGTATTTATGAAGCCCTTGAGAGTACCAGGATATGCCTTGTCCAGGGCCACACAGCCAGGAGACACCAGAGCTAGTCTTTGGCCCAGGAGTGACATTATTGAATTTATTGTTCCAACAATATCTATCTATCTATATGTATGTATGTATGTATGTATCTATCTATCTATCTATTTATCTATCTATCTATCCGTCTATATATGTATGTATCTATCTGTCTGTCCGTCCATCCATGCATCTATCTATCTATCCATCCATCCACCCATTCATCTATGTATGCATCTATCTATCTATCTATCTATCCGTCCATCCACCCATTCATCTATGTATGCATCTATCTATCTATCTATCTATCTATGAATACAGAGTCTTACTCTGTGCCAGGCACAGATCCTAGAAAATGAGCAAGAGCATGGTACAGCATGGAGGCCACAGGTGCATCCTGGCAATGCCATCATCACTGTCTGCTCATTTAGGAGACTCCTTTTTTCCTTCCTAGTAATGTCCATCACTTAATGAGCACCTATTGTGCGCTGTAAGCTTGGGGCTTCATGTCTGTACCCAACAACAGCCCTATACGGAGGCAGGATACCTCCACCATTTACTAGCTCTGCAACTTGGGGTAAGTTACTTAACCTATCAGGGCTTCAGTTTCCTCATCTAAAATTGAGATAATAGCTGTAGCTCCCTCATAGGGTTGTTGTGAGAATGAAATGACTTAGACACACAAAGTGTTTATAATAGTACCTAGTATAAAGTAAATGCTTTGTAAGTATTAACTGTTATCGACTCTGTTTGCCAGTGAGGAAGTGGAGGTTCAGAAAGGTTAAGTAACCAGTCTATGGCCACACAGCCCTTCTCAGGTCTTCGTTTGGGTCTCAGCTCCAGGACCGCCTGCTCCCTGGATCCCTTGTCACTCAGGACTGTGTAGATCCCCTCTTCCTGACCATTGTCACTTTTGACTGTTAGCATCCACTCTGTGTCACTTGGTGTCCTTAGGAGCCTCAATGTCCTGCATAACCGTCTTGTTTTCCCTTTGGTGCACTTTCTCAGGACTGAAAGGTTTGGGTCGGGCAGGGTGGCTCACATTTACAATCCCAGGAATTTGGGAGGCTGAGGTGGGAGGATCACTTGAGCCCAGGAGTTTGAGACCAGGCTGGGCAACATAGTGAGACCCTGTCTCTACAAAAAAATAAAAGCAGGATGCAGTGGCACATGCCCATAGTCCTAGGAGGCTGAGGTGGGAGGATTGCTTGAGCCTAGGAGTTCAAGGCTGCAGTGAGTTGTGATGGCACCACTGTACTCCAGCCTGGGTGACAGAGTGAGACCCTGCCTTAAAAAAATATATATTGGAAGGTTTGTAAAGGCAGGCAAGTCCCTGCCTTGTAGAGTATAGCACATTGCTAGGGTACGTGAGAAGTTCCAAGTTCCTACAAATATTTGTGGCTAATATGGCACAGTGAAACATGGTGCTTCCAATTCACTGTCATCCTCACCGTGATATTATCAGCTGACATGTGTTAAGTGTTCAATTCTTTCAATTATTCTACGTGGATTAACTCATTTCATCCTTATTATATCCCTCTGAGGTGGGGCTTTATTATCTCCATTTGGGGGTGAGGAGATAGATGGAGGCAGAGTGATGATTAGTAATTTGCCCAAGGTTACATGGGCAGTGAGAGATAGACTTAGGAATTGAGCTGTTGGGATATGGATTTCTAGAAGGAAGAACAGCCCTTACTACAGTTCGAGGCAAAACAAAATATAATTATTCCTTGATTTTCATAGTAGAAGCATTCCTGGAAAACTCAGTGTATGTTAAACTCATGCAAACAATCACTTTAAGTGGCTGGGCTTGGTGGTTCATGCCTGTAATCCCAGCACTTTGGGAGGCTGAGGTGGGAGAATTGCCTGAACCCAGGAGTTGGTGACCAGCCTGGGCAACACAGTGAGACCCCATCTCTACAAAATATTTAAAAGTTAGCCCGGTGTGATGGAATGCATATGTGGTCCCAGCTGCTTGGGAGGCTGAGGAAGGCCTCAGGAAGATCTCCTGAGCCCAGGAGGTCAAGGCTGCAGTGAGCCGTGATCGTACCAGTGCACTACAACCTCCGTGACGGAGTGAGACGAGGTCTTAAAAAAAAAAAAATCACTTTAGGTATAAATGTAAACTGGAGTTAGGTTGGCTGACCAGAGAATTCTAAGTAGATTTTTTTTACCTGCATATATGCTCAGTGGGGCATTTGGAGTCCAGGCAGCCCAGGGACAGTCTTCAACATGCAGAATGCTTTCTAATAGGACATGTCTTTCAGTGGAAGGCATGGTTTGGAGCCCCCCGCCCTCTTCCACTAAGTGCCTGCACTGTCCATCCCATCCCTGTGACAACCAACGGGTCCTTCTTGCCTTTCCAAAATACCTCTTTGGGGTGCTGCCCCTTTTGGGAACTATTATCCTTGGTTGGGCTGCTCTCTTCTAACTGCGTCTGAAAGTCTTGTGCTCACTTTCTCAAACCAGCATTTGGGGTCCCCTTGTTCCTCCTCTTCTCCCCCACCTGTTTAGTATTCACTTTCCCAGCTGAATGTGTGGCGTCCATTGGTTTGGGTGGGGGAGCAGAATACTGATTCCCAGAGCCCCTCCTGAGGGCCAGTGCTGTGTTAGGTACTTTAAAGTAGGTGCTTTCTAGATGGAGCGAGTGCTTCACTTACACAACAGATTTGATGTGTCAGCTCAGACAGATCGAACCCATTTGATCTTCCCTCTTCCGCAAATATCTTATGCACCTTGACCATAGTCCCAGGCCCTGGGTTAAGTGCATCACACACAATCTCAGCGAAATCTCACTCCATTCCTAGGAGACAGAGACATTCTTTTATTCTACAACTGAAGAAAATAAGTTTCAGGGAAGGGACATACCTTGTCCAGGGCCATATAGCCAGGAAGCAGCAGAGCTGGGCTTTATCCCAGGGCCTTCTGACACTATTGAGTTTACTGTTCCAATAGTCCCCATCTCATTTTATTTTTCTTTACTTCTTTTTTTTTTTTTTTTTTGAGACTGAGTTTTGCTCTGTCGCCAGGATGGAGTGCAGTGGCGTGATCTCGGCTCACTGCAACCTTCACCTCTCCGGTTCAAGTGATTCTCCTTCCTGAGCCTTCCAAGTAGCTGGGACTACAGGCATGCGCCACCACACCCAGCTAACTTTTGTATTTTTAGTAGAGTCAGGGTTTAACCATCTTATCCAGGATGGTCTCGATCTCCTGTCCTTGTGATCTGCCTGCCTCAGCCTCCCAAAGTGTTGGGATTACAGGCGTGAGCCACTGCACCCGGCCTGCTTTCCTTCTTTTTAAGAGATAGAGTCTCACTCTGTCACCTAGGCTGGAGTGCAGTGGTACAATCATAGCTTACTATAACCTCACACTCCTGGGCTCAAGTGATCCTCTTGCCTCACTCTCCCAAGTAGTTGGGGTTACAGTGCACGCTCCCACACCTAGCTAATTTTTAAACCATTTTTTATAGAGATGACATCTCACTACATTGTCCAGGCTGGGCTCAAACCTCTGGCCTCAAGAAATTCTCCTGCCTTAGTTTCCCAAAGCACTGGGATTACAGGCATGAGTCACTGTGCCTGCCTCCATCCCAACCCATTTAATAGGGGGGAAATGGAAGAAGCCTGAGGGTGGGGATTGTCCCTTGGCATTGGACAGTATGTTTCTACTGCTTAGAGCCCAGGAGCTCCCCAGTAGTATGGAGGTCCGGTCATGGGCCTGGCATTTGTCTTACAGGCCAACACCAACACAGACCTGAGGCTGGCAGCTGCCAATGGAGCCCTCCTGAGACACAGGGTGCTGCTGGGGGTGACAGACACAGTGGAAGGATGCCAGAGTGTGATTCAGGTACTGTGTCTCATAGTGAGCTCTTCCTCATGACCCAGTTTTATGTTGGGCTACATGGAGAGCAGTGGCCTTATGTTCTGTCAACCTGCACAGTGTCTGCACTAGTCTGCTAATGAATAAATGGCTATTGGCAGCCCTTTCCTTCCTCCCTGCCCCGGTGTTTCTTCCTCGAGACACCTTCTCTGTGCAGTAACCAGTGGCCTGGAACCTCCACGTGGCAGGGCTGAAAGGGAAGCGCAGATAATATCCAAACCTTGCTGGCCACCTGGCATTTACTCAGCAGACAGATGGAGCCTCCTCTGCGCTGTGCCCTCGGTTCGACACTGACGACACTGAGGGGCCCATGCAAGGTCCCTGTCCTGCCAGAGGATGACAGGCACACAGTGAGATAGTCAATAGTAGCCTCTCCAGCCTTATAGCAAAGGGACAGCCCCTGACAAGGCTGAGAGGCAAAGTACACAGGGTCCCTTTGAAGGGCTGCATGGAGCTCACCATGGCTGGGGCTATGTCAGAGTGACACAACGGGGAGAGATGAGGCCAGAGAGGCAGATCAGACGCTGAAGGCCTTGTCTGCCTGGTTTGGTCGTTCTCTTTGCCCCGAAGGTTGTGGGGAGATCTGAAAGTGACTAGTATGGAGTCGCAGGGTGGGTCGGAACACAGGCCAGATCTGCTGATCCTGGCTGAACTCTGCCTGTTCCTCCATCCATGCCTGATCTGCCTGGTGGAATTGCAAGACCTCCTCAGCACCACATCTGCATTCTCACCAGTCATGCCCCTCGCCCGGTGGGAGCCCAAGGGGTAGGTGTGCATGGGGGACTTGGGAAGAGGCTCCTCATGCACCTGCCTCAGTTACCCCACAAATGCTTATTGAGAGCCTATTATGTACCAGACACTGTCCCAGGGATTGAAGCTGCAGCAGAGAACATGTACAGGTCCCTGTGTTTGTGGAGCCTGTCACACTCAAGATGGTGTAGGTATAAGATGATCTTACCTAACATTGGGGTGAAGCAGATGGCATCACAAGATTCCTGGCAGTTCAACTGTGACATTGTAGACTGGGAACTCCTGGAATTTGGAGGTCCTTCTTAGCCTCATTTACCTCCAAATCTCCTTTATCCATTGGCACATAGTAGTGACTTGGCGTGTGTTAGTTAGCTAAATGCATGGATGGATAGGTGACCAAAGAACGGACACATCAGCTGGGCGTGGTGGCTCATGCCTGTAATTCTAGCACTTTGGGAGGCTGAGGCATGTGGATTGCTTGAATCTAAGAGTTCAAGACCAGCCTGAGCAACATGGAAAACTCTGTCTCTACAAAGAGTACAAAACCTGGCTGGGCATAGTGTCACGTGCCTGTAGTCCCAGCTACTTGGGAGGCTGAGGTGGGAGGATCACCTGAGTCCAGGAGGTCAAGGCTGCAGTGAGCTGTGATTGCACCACTGCATTCTAGCCTGGGTGCCAGAGTGAGACCCTGTCTCAAAAAAAAAGAAAAAGAAAAAATAAAGGACACATCTTTTTAGACAGCTGGGTTCTTTCAGTTTCAAAATAGTATCTTGGAATGATGTGATACACTATCTGGGATGTCCTTCAGCTTCACTGGTGGGTGTAGTGGAGGTGGGGGTGTTGGGTACAGGTACCAAGTGAGGATGGAGATGAACCATGAGTGGCTATGAGGTGACCTAACAGTGGCAGGAGGATGATGGGTTGCTGTCATCTACTTTTGTACATGATTGGAAATTTTCACAGTAAGAAGCTTTAAAGGAATCATTTGAAAAATACTCTTTTGTGGGTAAGACGTTGGGATACTAGTTGGCAAGAAGGCTATGACTTTGGGTTTCTGTGGGTCAGTCCATGGGAGGAGGGAGGTCTGGGATTCAGAGGAGGTGGCCAGTGGATGGGAGTTTGGGGCAGGGGCCACCAGTTTCTCGAAGAACTTCAATTAGGATGTGTGGCAGGTGTGGTCTTGACAGGATGTGGTAAGGTGAATGTGGAGGAATTCAGCCTTTAGCCTGGCTGGCCCCTGAGGTGGAAGGGGGGTGCAGGTGGGGTGTAGACTTCTCGTCCTGCTTCCCTCCCCACAAGCACCCAGGTTGATTACCTCAGACCTGGTTGTGGGCCGCAGGTGTCAGCTTTGAAGGCTTTTACTCATTTGCATGTTCATGCCCCGCCCATTGAGGATGAAGGTGGCCTCAGGTAGAACAGGTGATGTCCAAGAGGGTTCGGAGTCTGTCTGGGATGCTCAGTGGCTTGTGGGAAATGGACCACAGCCATTTTGAACAGAGTGGGACTTTTTCTTTTTTCTTTTTTGAGACAGAGTCTTGCTCTGTCACCCAGGCTGGAGTGCAGTGACTTGATATTGGCTTACTGCAACCTCCACCTCCTAGATTCAAGTGATTCTTGTGCCTCAGGCTCCTGAGTAACAGGAATTACAGGCACCCACTACCATACCCAGCTAATTTTTTGTATGTTTTTGTAGAGACAGGGGTTTCACCATGTTGGCCAGTCTTGAACTCCTGGCCTCAAGTGAAACCCAAAGTGCTGGGGTTACAAGTGTGAGCCACCACTTCTGGCCTGGGGTTTGATCTTTTCTAAATTTGTGCCCAAAGCCATTTTTCTACCAGCCATACAAATGAGACATGGTCATGGTGTGAGACTCTGGGAGGGAGCCAAATGGCACGTTCCTGCTAGACAGCCAGCTAAATAGGACTGTCCAGGGAGGGAGCGTTCCAGGTTAGGCTGGCTTTGAGCCACAGCATTCACAGCTTCTTCTCCCCACAGCTTTGGTTTGTCTACTTCGACCTGGAGAACTGTGTGCAGTTTTTGTCTGATCATGTTCAAGAAATGAAGACTAGCCAAGAGGTAAGATATCTTCAGTGAAAAAACCAAACAAACCCAAACCCAGAAGGCCAAGTTGTATCGATTCCATTCTCTTAAAGGTAGGAAAATGTCTAAGAAAATGTTACTTGGAAGAATACCTGTGAACAATCAATCAGGGGTTGTTTTTGCCTTGGGAATTATGACTACTTTTCTGCTTTTTTTTTTTTTTTTTTTTAGAAAGGGTCTCCCTCTTTCACCCGGGCTGGAGTGCAGTGGCACGATCTCAGCTCACTGCAGCCTCTGCCTCCCGAGTTCAAGCAGTTCTCCCTCAGCTTCCTGAGCAGCTGGGATTATAGGTGCCCACCATGATGCCAGGCTAATTTTTGTATTTTTGTAGAGACGGGATTTCACCATGTTGGCCAGGCTAGTCTCGAACTCCCGACCTCAGGTGATCCTCCCCGCTTAGCCTCCCAAAGTGCTGGGATTACAGGTGTGAGCCACTGCACCCAGCCTTCTGACTCTTTTTAACTCATTGTTTCTTCCATATTTCCTGTGGTGAACGTATTTCTTTACAATAATACTATTAATAATAAATTTTGGTGGATCTCGAAGTTTCATGTATTGAGGCAACTTTTACTTGTTCACAGTGCCTTTCTATCATTTATTAAGAACATCAGAGGGATCTCGCTCTGCTTCTCCAGAGGAGGAAACAGGCTCTGGCATGACCTGTTACCTGCCTGTGGTCATGGAGCTGGCTGGTGATGCCCAGGTTTGGAGGCCAGGCCTCCTGTCTCTGAGCCCTGGGCTCCTTCTCTAGGATCAGCCTTTTCTGAGTTCTGGCTGCAGTGGATCTTGAAGTCAGGGTTGTGACTTAGCCCTGAATCTGGCTCATTAGTTCCTGTGTGGCCTCGAGCAAGGCCTTTGAGTCTCAGTTTATTCATTTGCAACATCTGGATAAAGATACCCACATCCCAGGCTACTTTGAGCAAGTGAGAACACGAAAGGAAAAATATTTGTTTGTTTGTTTTGAGGCAGAGTCTGGCTCTGTCACCCAGGATGGAGTGCAGTGGCGCCATCTTGGCTCACGGCAACCCCTGCCTCGCAGGTTCAAGTGATTCTCCTGCCTCAGCCTCCCGAGTAGCTGGGACTACAGGCACACGCCACCATGCCCGGCTAATTTTTGTATTTTTAGTAGAGACAGGGTTTCACCACTTTGGCCAGGCTGGTTTTGAACTCCTAGCTTCAAGTGATCCACCTGCCTCAGTCTCCAAGAGTGCTGGGATTACAGGCTCGAGCCACCCTGCTTGGCCAAAAAAGGAAAAATATTTAGAAGCTAATAATGACCATCTGTAGGGAATTACATAATACCACCAATGTGACCAGCTTTTTCTGAGGTCATCATCTGAGTCTGAGACCTCATCCTCTGCTGGGTCTGCAGCTCGTGGAGGGACTGTCCCGCAGACACCACCCAGTTTAAGCACTCCTGAGCCCCATCTCTGTTTCCTTTGCAGTCCTTGCTGAGAAGCAGATTGAGCCAGTTGTGTGTTGTCATGGAGACTGGGGTGAGCCCTGCAACAGCGGAGGGGCCTGAGAACTTGGAGGATGCTCCTCTCTTGCCCGACAGTTCTCGTCCTATGGAGAGGCCACTCATGCAGACTGAGCTTCACCAGCTCGTTCCCGAGGCTGAGCCAGAGGTAACGGGCACTAGGGCTAGTCACGGCCATCCTCCCTTGGGGGAGTTTGTGTAGAGAAAGTCTATGTGGGGGCTTCCTAGATTCCCAGGGACATGGCTTCTCTCAGTTGGAAGACACCATACAAATCTAGCTCAGGAGTTCTCAGTCTTTTTATTCTTCACCCTAGCGCTTAAAAAAAATAGTTAAGAGGAAGCATTTTTTATTTATTGGGACTTTTTGTTGCATTATTTACTATCTTGGATATTCTTTTTGATGGTTGCATTGGATGGGTAGTTGCATGTTGATAGATTATAGCTTACTTCACCATGAACATATTGACAAATATTTGGGTCTTAATTAATAAATTTTTATTCATCTATCCAACCGTTCATCCATCTACTTTAATTGCAGTTAGTTAGTTGATTCCTCTTTGCATTTTTTTTTTTTTTTTTTTTTTTTGAGACATGGTCTTACTCCTGTCACCTAGGCTGGGGTGCAGTGGTATGATCACTGCTCACTGTGGCCTCAACTTCCCAGGCTTAAGCAATCCTCTCACCTTGGCCTCCTGAGTAGTTGGGACTATGTGCATGGGCCACCATGCCTGGCTAATTTTTTTGTATTTTTATTAGAGGTAGGGTTTTGCCATGTTGCCCAGGCTGGTCTCCAGCTCCTGGGTTCAAGAGATCTACCCACCTCGACCTCCTACTTCTTTGCATTTCTGTTGAATTCCAATTCTGTCAGCCCCAGAGTTCTGTTGGGTCCTGCCATCCATACTGCCTCTTGGCTATGGCTAAGCACGGGTAGACCAGAAATCTGAAAATGTGGTTTGCAGCTTGTGCTACCTCCTTCTCACAGGGACAGACCCACTGTCAGGGAGACAAGCAGTGATGGTGACCTCAGGTGACCTTTGAGACTTCAGAAGAGCACCTACATCTTTTCAGCCAAGAGGTTTGGGGATTCAAGGTCCAAACCAGCCTAGGCTTTCTCTTTTGTACTGGGGGGAGTAGAAATCCTACGAGTAGTACTATTTAGAGAAAGTGATAGGCCAGTGCAGTGTTTCAACAGAGCAAGACTCTGTCTCAAAAAAAAATTATCTTTTTATGTTAATTTTTAAATTTTATTTAGACAGGGTTTCACCATGTTGCCAATGTTTGTCTTGAACTCCTAAGCTCAAGTTCAGCCTCCTGAAGTGCTAGGATCACAGGTGTGAGTCACTGTGCCCTGCCAAAATATTAAAAAAAAAAACAATAAAAGAGAAAATGATAAATGTATTAATCTCTTCACTTTATCCTATTGGCTTTTTTTTTTTTTTAAAGAGAAAAGATTGATAAGGTTATGTACTTTCTTGCAACATGCATGTGTGGATTTTTGTGCAATAACCCATTAAATATGGGTCTTTTAAATGATTTTTTTTCAAATTTATTCAAACCAATAGTAATACAATTTCTTGTCATGAATATCAAGTGTGTGTGCACATGTTTTTAAAGTCGCTGCCTTTATAATTTAGTTAGGGAAAATATAATTGATGCCCAAGTCTCAGCCTGGGCTAGATGATCATATTTCAGTAGGAACCCAGTGTCTGTAAAAGATGGAAAGATAGTGATAATGACCTCTTACATTTTTTTTTTTTTTTTTTTTTTTTTTTGAGACGGAGTCTTGCTCTTGTTACCCAGGCTGGAGTGCAATGGCGCGACCTCGGCTCACCGCAACCTCCGCCTCTTGGGTTCAGGCAATTCTCCTGCCTCAGCCTCCTGAGTAGCTGGGATTACAGGCACGCACCACCATGCCCAGCTAATTTTTTGTATTTTTAGTAGAGACGGGGTTTCACCATGTTGACCAGGATGGTCTCGATCTCTCGACCTCGTGATCCACTTGCCTCGGCCTCCCAAAGTGCTGGGATTACAGGCGTGAGCCACCGCGCCCGGCCGACCTCTTACATTTTAACAGATTTTTCTCGTGCATAAAATTCATTAGCATTCTCTTCAAGGTATGAATTATTTTTCTTTCTTCCTTGATGGGTGAAATACGGTTCCAAGAGGTCAGTTGACTTTCCCAAGGCCGCCAGAAAGGGAGAGGGTAGTAAGCCAAGGGCCGAAGCCAGCCCTGCTGATGCTAAGTAGGCCAATGTTCTTGCTACTGCTCTTTGCTTCTTATGTTACTGATTTTAGAGTAAACTGGCAAGAAGACCAATCTGAGTTAGGGTGTGGTAAACTATTTGAAGTGTTTTATATTTTCTAGCACAACGGATAACTTGAAACAAATGCTAATCTTATGTTGGAAAGATATTGATGCCATGCGTGGAGCACCAGGCGCTGGCTCAATGCTGTTTGTCTGTTAGGCTCTTTAATCCTCACTCTGACTTCATGGGGTCAGTGCCACTATTTTCCCCATTCTCCCAATGAAGAAACGAGCTCAACGACGTGAAGCGACTGCTCTGGGTTAATCACAGAGTGACTGAGCTGAAATTCCCTCTCGGCCTTTTTGACTTTAAAGCCTGTCCCTAATTACTAACTTTATAGACATAACTAGCATTGATGTAACCCACACCTTATTTCATTACATTCAGAGTGGACGCAAGTCATGTGAGAGACCTTCAACACCATGCTTACGGAATTTAAGCATTTCCCCTGAGATCCCATCTTCTAGACTGGTCAATGGATCTTTACGGCTCTTTAAATGTGTTAATAAGAATGTGCATTAAGGCCTAGTGCAGTGGCTCACAGCTGTAATCCCAGCACTGTAGGAGGCCAAGGCAGGAGCCTAGGAGTTCAAGACCAGCCTGGGGAACATAGTAAGGACATAGTAAGATCCCGTGTCCTTTTTTGTTTTTGAAACAGAGTTTCCCTCCTTTTGCCCAGGCTGGAGTGCAATGGCACGATCTCAGCTCACGGCAACCTCTGCCTTCGGGTTCGAGTGATTCTCCTGTCTGAGCCTCCCGAGTAGCTGGGATTACAGGCAACTGTCAGCATGCCCGGCTAATTTTTTTGTATTTTTAGTGGAGACGGGGTTTCACCATGTTGGCCGGGCTGGTCTTGAACTCTGAGCTCAGGCGATCTGCCCGCCTCGGCCTCCCAAAGTGCTGGGATTTCAGGCGTGAGCCACTGTACCTGGCTTAAGATACGTGTCTTTAAAAAAGAAAAAAGAAGTATATTTTTTTCAATTAAATTTTTTAATCCTTTTTTTCTTCACTTAAATTTTTTTGTGTGGCAAATATGCATAATATAAAATTTACCATCGTAACCATTTTAAGTATATGGTTCAGCAACATTGGGTACATTCTTGCTGTTACACAACTGTCACCACCATCCATCTGCAGAATATTTTCATCTTCCCAAATCAAACTCTGTGCCCATTAAACACTAACTTCCCCTTCCTTCCTTTCTCCCTCCCCTCAACCCCTAGAAACCACAGTTTTACCTTCTCTCCCTGTGAGTTGATTACTCTAGGTGCCTTGTATTAGTGGCATCATACAGTATTTGTCGTTTTGTGATAAAACTAAATTTTATAAGCAATCTCTTTTTTCCCTTTTTTATGTTTTTCTTTCTTTTTTTTTTTTTAAATTTTACTGTCAGTGATCATATTTAAATATAAGCAGTCTCTTTTAATGTGTTAGGAGTACTTGTGTTAAGAAATCTACCAGGTACCTTGTATGAATTAAAGGATTCTGTAATCATGGTCTATTTCTCTCCCCACCTCCATTATTTAGTAATTTTCTTCAGGTGAGTCACTTGGAACACAGACTCATAGACATTTGAAAGTAGAAAAAAGAATGTATTTGTGGCTGGCTAGGTTGACTTTCTTTTTATGTTTTTAAAATATATTTTTAATTTGAATTTTATTTTTGTAGAGACAGAGTCTCTCTCTGTTGCCCAGGCTGCTCTTACACTCCTGACCTCAGGTGACCTTCCTGCCTCAGCCTCCCAAAGTGCTGGGATTACAGGTGTGAACCACCATGCCTGGCCAGCTCGGCTTAAAAACTTAGGTAATTAGAATTAGGTAATTTCTCTAGCGCTTTGAGCTTGCATATCTTTTTTGTGAGTATTGTTATTGCCATTCAGCAGTTAGTTACCCACCTTGGCAGTGAGGGCACTGAGGCTGCAGGAGCCCCACAGCCCGTGGGTTGCAGAACTGGACGTCTAGACCAGGCTGGCGTCTTCTGAGAGCCCCAGGTGCTGGCCTGGCCTGGTTCTTCCTAGTGAACATCACTCCTCATTCCAGGGGCAAGAAGGCAGTGTGGCTTTTCCCCAGTGCCTAAGCCCTTTTCCCTCAAGGGCTTCCCCTGGGGTATTCAATCTGCTTCCCTGCCTTTTCTAGGAAATGGCCCGCCAGCTGCTGGCAGTGTTTGGTGGCTACTATATCCGGCTTCTAGTGACCTCCCAGCTCCCTCAGGCAATGGGGACACGACACACGAACTCTCCAAGAATTCCATGCCCCTGCCAGCTCATAGAAGCCTACATCCTGGGCACAGGGTGCTGCCCGTTCCTGGCCAGGTGACCTAGGAATGAAGGTACTCATCTTCCTCCAAGACTGAGCAGTCGGGAAAGCTTCAGGAGCCCGAGATGGGCAATGGGGAGTCCCAGGTGAGGAGAGAAGTATCTGGGGGCACTCCAAAATGGGTCTGACCTGTCAGCAACTGGGGTGTTGTGCTCATTCCGGGACCCAGCACAGAAATCCTTTTTTGACATCTCATGCTGACCCCTGGCCTTTGCAGAAGCTGACAGCTACAGAGCTAGTCCCACCAAAGCTACTGTCTCTGCTGCTTAGAACTGTGGACATGTATGGAAGGACTGGTCCCCCATCCCTTTCATTGTCCAGAGAGCCCAGGAGATGTGAAGATGACCAGACTGGGTGAATCATGTGTCCAAAACTTGGCCTCAGATAATGTTTCCATCTCCAACCCCTCCATGCCAGATGGGGAAACTGATGCTCAGTGAGGATACTACTCTATGTGGCATTGCCTTGAATCCTTAAAATGATCAGACTGCCTCTTTCCAATATGAAGAAAAAAAAGTAAGTTTTCAGAATTCTCTCCATTTTTTAAGTTTTTCTCTCCCATATTTTGTGAAAAACAGTGGAACAGGTACATGTTGTCTATCAGTACACAAGCTACAGAAGACAGAGACGGAAGACAGAGGTCAAGGACAGATAACTCTTGACAGGAGTATTTGGGAAAGATTGATCCTGTTTCACTTGAGAACTTACTTTGTTCACAGGTACGCACGCTTGTGGTTGTGGTTTTATGTTACAGATGTAGAAGAACAGTTCTGTTTCCCGACACGAATGTTGTCCTGGAATGAAGTGGGATCAGTCACTTGTGGAATTCTGTGAAGAGCTCAGAGGCTTCCAAGTGATCTGCTCCTGAACAAGTCTGAAGACCTATTGTTTCACAGACCCAAGTCCAAATGCCCTGACCTGGCATCTGAAGGATCCCCAGCCGCTAAGACCTTGCCTTCGTGTGCGATTTTGCCTCATCTCCCACAAAACCCCTTTATGAGTTGAAGCTCTTTCCTAGACTGACATACCTATTCCTTTCTATTTGTTGGACTCCTAGTCGTGCTTCAAAGTCCAGCTTTCTGTAGCCCTTCTTTAGGGAGCCTTCCTACACAGCCAGCCCTGCTGCTGTCTGCCTCCTTTAAATTCTTGATACAGCTGCTGCCTGTTCTGATGTTTTATGGTATTGATTCTGTTTTCCTGTGTACATGCCAGTTTTTCTAGCTGGACTGTAAACTCCTCAAGGACAGAGGCTACACGTTGTACTTTTTGTTTATGACCTGGACTTGCTAGGGAAAAAAACAAAACAGTCCTGTGGATTGATTGCTTTGACATCCTCACAGCAGCTAATGCAAATTGCTGTCCAAGCTCACTTGAACGATAAGATTGCTATGGACCTGGGCTCTGGACCTGATCTGCCCACTTCAAGCTGTGTAATTTTTGGCAAATTGCTTTTTTTGGCTGGTCCTCAGTTTACCTACCTATATAATGGATGGATTGGATGATTCTTTTTTTACATTGAGGCAGAGTCTCACACTGTCACCCAGGCTGGAGTGCAGTGGTGCCATCTTGGCTCACTGCAACCTCTGCTGCCCGGGTTCAAGTGATTCTCTTGCCTCAGCCTCCCAAGTGACTGGGACTACAGGTGCATGCTACCAAGTCTGCTAATTTTTTTGTATTTTTAGTAGAGAAGGGGTTTTACCATGTTGGCCAGGCTGGTCTTGAACTCCTGGCCTCAGGTGATCTGCCCACCTCAGTCTCCCAAAGTGCTGGAATTATAGGCTTGAGCCACTGCGCCCGGCTCTGGATAATTCTTAAGGGCCCTTCTAGGACCAAAGTTCTGGGAGTTTCTAGCTTATTCAGTTCCCTCGTAGCCCTTAGCCCTTATCCACATGCAGAAACATCTGGCAGCCCCACATGGCTGAGTTGACCTGGGTCTAGTATGCCCTTGGATGGAAGACTAGCCTACCTAGCAGGAGACCTGGATTTTTCTTTCTGATCTGCTGCTTCCAAGTTGTGTGACCTTGGCTAAGCCACTTCACCTTTCTGACTGTCACTTCACTTTTTAATAAAGTGTATCTGGTGAACAAGAAACGTTATTAAAGCACATGACTCACCATTCAAGAGATGGGTCTGACCATTCACTTTCTCTGTGCCAGAGAAGAGAGATCATGAGTGTGGACCAGCCCCTGGACAGGCAACTTTAGTCAAGGCTGAGAGCAGCTTTGCCCGAGGAAGTTATTCATGAAGGTGACCACTGTCTTTCTGACCTGGCACAGAGGAAATGTTGGCTGTGAATATGACCAATAGAAAACCTGTATTTCTCATTCAGTCCTAGAACCCTGGTAAGTATAATAACAGAGAATAAAAAAGTGTTTGTTAAATGAAAAAGCAGCAGTTTTTTCAATTTTAAGGTTTACTTAAACAGCCTTTGATGTGTGTTTCTTTTTCTGTCTTTAGAATTTCTGATGGTCTCACCTGGTGGGTGGGGCATTCAGGGTATGCCCACAATGTATATTTCCCTTGCATCAGTGCCTCAGTTTCCTCATTTATAAAATCCCCATGATCTCTGTCTCACCTACTTTACAGGGTTGCTGTGAAGATCAGATACTACACACAAGAATGCTCATCAGTTTTTAAATTTAATTTAATTTTCTTTAATTTTTTCATAGAGCTAGGGTCTTGTTATGTTGCCCAGCCTAGTCTTGAACTCCTGGTCTCAAGTGATCCTCCCACCTTGGTCTCCTATGGTGCTGGAATTACAGTTGTGAATTACCATGCCCAGCCAGCTCCTAAGTCTGAAGGCTTTGTGTTAATGATACGTGTGGCCATAGTGGAGGCGGTGGATGTCTTCGAGTGGGAGTGAAGGTGATAACTCACTGCATGGATTCTAGAGTTCTGTTTATTCGAATTCAAGTTCTTCCACTTAAGAACAGTGTTCTTCCTCTCGCCGAGTCTCATTTCTCATCTGTAGGATGAGGATAAGAGCACTTAACCTGGCAGGTTGTTGTGAGGATTAAATGATGTGAAAAAATGTCAAGTGCTTGCAACTTTGAATTCCAAACCTGAGTGAGAGCTCACTAAGTTGTTGCTTAAAAACAAATTCTGTCTTGTAAATAGTAGACACCCGATGTATATCTTTGTTGATGTAACAGGTCATTAACAGTTAAGGTTTTTCAGTCTGCATCAGATTTCAGCTATTTCAGTGCCAGACCTGGATATATTTATGTGAATAAAGATTTTAGTCAAATCTCTGGAATTCAGCATGCAGAGATAATATAGCAAGGGGATAAAGAGCAAGCTGGTGACTTTGGCAAGATATTTATTCTTTTTATACTTCTTATACCTAATTTCTCATCTATTAAGGGGTGTGTGTGATAATAAGGGGGGGCTAATGGAAGTGACTGAAGTAAAGCACAAAGCCTGGTCAACAGTAAGGGCTCAGTCAGTGGGGGTGTTTCTTCTGCAGCTGCTGGCTGGTATTGGCTTCTTGTTCATGTTATCCTATGTTATCTTATAGTTTGGCGTTTATACATTTAGGTCTGTGATTCATTTTGAGTTAGTTTTTGTGAGGGATAGAAGGTCTCTATCCAGTTTATTGTTTTTGGCATATTTGTTCCAGCATCATTTGTTGAAAAGACTCTCTTTGCTGCATTGTATTGCCTTTACTTTTTTTTTTTTTTTTTTTTCAAGGATAAGTTGACTCTACTTTTGTGGGTCTGTTTCTGGGCTCTCTCTTCATTCCATTGATCTGTGTATTTGTTCTTTCCTGATAACACACTGTCTTGATTACTGTAGCTTTACAGTAAGGCTTGAAATTGGGTAGTGTGAGTCCTCCAACTTTGTTCTTCTCTCTTAATGTTGAGTTGGCTATTGGATGTCTTATGCCTTTCATTTAAACTTTAGAACCGGTTTGTCAATATCTACAAAATAACTCACTGTTTATTTTGATTGGGATTGCATTGAATCCACAGATCAAGTTGCAAGAACCGACATTTTCACAATATTGATTTCTGTCCGCAAACATAGAATCTGTCCTCATTTATTTAGTTGTTCTTTGATTTCTTTCATCAGTTCTGTAGGGTTTTTTCCTTTTCCTACAGTTTTTTTTGGGTAGTTTTTCATATTTTGTTAGATTTATACCTAAATATCTTATTTTTGGGGGCGCTAATATAAATTATATTGTGTATTGGTTTCAAATTACATTCGTTCATTGCACTTATATGGGAATGTGATTGGCTTTTATCTACTCACATAGTAGCCTGCAGCCTTGCTATAATTTCTTATTAGTTGTAGGAGTTTCTCTGTTGATTTTTTTGTTGTTGTTGATGAGACAATCATCTTGCCTATAAACAAAGATAGTTTTATTTCTTTCTTCCTCATGTGTATACTTTTTTTTTTTTTTTGAGACGGAGTTTCACTCTTGTTACCCAGACTGGAGTGCAATGGCGCGATCTCGGCTCACCGCAACCTCCGCCTCCTGGGTTCAGGCAATTCTCCTGCCTCAGCCTCCTGAGTAGCTGGGATTACAGGCACGCACCACCATGCCCAGCTAATTTTTTGTATTTTTAGTAGAGACGGGGTTTCACCATGTTGACCAGGATGGTCTTGATCTTTTGACCTCGTGATCCACCCGCCTCGGCCTCCCAGAGTGCTGGGATTACAGGCTTGAGCCACCGCACCCGGCCAATGTGTATACTTTTTATTTCCTTTTCCTGTCTTATTTCATTGGCTTGAACTTCCAGTATGATGTTGAAGAGTAGTGGTAAGAGGGAACATTCTTGCCTTGTTTGTGATTGTAGTGGGAGTTTCTAGTGTCTCACTATTTTTTTTTTTTTTTTTTTTTGAGACAGAGTCTTGCTCTGTTGCCCAGGCTAGAGTGCAGTGGTATGATCTCAGCTCACTGCTACCTCCATCTCCCTGGTTCAGGTGATTTTCCTGCCTCAGTCTTCTGAGTAGCTGGGATTACAGGCCTGCCCTACCACACCTGGTTAATTTTTTTTTTTTTAATTTTAATTTTATTTTAGTAGAGATGGGATTTCTCTGTGTTGGCCAGTGGCCAGTCTGGTCTCAAACTCCTGACCTCAGGTGACCTGCCCTGCTTGGTCACCGAAAGTGCTGGGATTACAGGCATTAGCCATTATGCCTGGCCTTCACTATTAAATATAATGTTAGCTCTGGGTTTTGGGGTAGTTTTTTTTTTTTCTTTTTGAGACAGGGTCTCACTCTGTCACCCAGGCTGGAGACTGGAGTACAGTGGCATGATCACAGCTTACTGTAGCCTTAATCTCCCAAGCACAAGAAATCCTTCTGGGTAGCTGGGTCTATACCACACCTGCCTAATTTTTTTTTTTTTTTTCAAAATGGAGTCTTACTTTGTCCCCCAGATTGGAGCGGAGTGGCGGGATCTTGGCTCACTGCAACCTCTGCCTCCCAGGCTCAAGTGATTCTCCCACCTCAGCCTCCTGAGTAGCTGGGACCACCAGTGCACACCACCATGCCTGGTTAATTTTAGTAGTTTTGGTAGAGATAGGGTTCTGTCATGTTGCTGTTGCTCAGGCTGGTCTTGAACTTCTGAATTCAGGTGATCCACCTGCCTTGGCCTCCCAAAGTGCTGAGATTACAGGTGTGAGCCACCATGCCTGGTCTGGGCCACCACACTTGGCTGTAATTTTTAAATTTTTTGTAGAGACAGGGTCTCATTATGTTGTCTGGGCTGGTCTTGAACTCCTGGAGCTGATCTTCCCACCTCAGCCTTCCAGAGTGTTGGGATTTCAGGCATAAGCTACGATGCCCAGACCAGATATTCTTATCAAGTTGAGAAAGTTTCCTCTCTATTCCTTCTTTACTGAGAGGAAATTAGCTTTCTTTTGATTAGTCATTGCATAGTACATCTTTGTTCATCCTTTTACTTCCGACCTCTTCACATTCTTATATTTAAGGTTTCATCCTTGTAGGCATGTAAGATTTGCTTTTTTGAAATTCAGTTTTTTCTAAATCAGAATATTAACACACTATGTCTAATGTGTTTACTGATAGATTTGGGTTTGAATGTACCATCTTACTAATAATTCTTTCTATTGGTTTTCTCTTTCTGTGTTCTTTTCTTTTTTCTGTCTTTTTTCCTTCTTTTGGATTAAGGTTGTTTGTTTTGGATAATTTCTCCTTTATTAGCATATGAAGTATACTTTTCTTTTAGGTCTTACCCTAAATTTAACAAGCATCCTTGACTTATTGAAGTGATCACTTCTACCATTTCATGGACAACCCAGCGATTATACAATTATTATTATTATTATTTTATGAAAGAGAAAGGGGGAGAGAGAACAGGAGTCTTGCTCTATTGCCCAGGCTGGAATGCAATCTAAAAAAAGGTATTAAAAACCTCTTTTATGCTGATAATTGTACTTAACAGCGGAGACAGGAAGGAATAAGAATTCTATAAATATTCACTGAGTTTACTTGTTCCATGTCTGAGTTCAAATCATAAATGTCCCTGTTAATTTTCTATCTTGTTGATCCATCGAATATTAACAATGTGGTGTCAAAGTCTCCCGCTATTATTGTGTGGGAGTCCAAGTCTCTTTATAAGTCATTAAGAACATAAGTCTTTTGTATGTGGGTGCTCCTATATTAACTCCTGTTGTTACATTGATCCTTTTACCATTATGTAATGTCCTTCTTTGTTTCTTTTAGTCTTTGTTACTATTAAAGTCTATTTTGTCAGAGACGTTACAACTCCTGCTTTTTGTTTTGTTTTTTTTTTTTCCTCTCCATTTGATTGGTGAGTCTTCCTCTAACCTTTGTTTTGAGTCTTTGTGTGTCCTTGCTTATGAGATGGATCTGGATACAGTGTGCTGATGGGTTTTGACTTTTTATTCAATTTGCGTGTCTGTGTCTTTCACTGGGGCATTTAATCCATTTAAATTTAGGATTAATATTGATATTTGTGAGTTTAATATTGTCATTTAATGCTAGCTGACTATTTTTCCCATTAGTTGATATAGATTCTTCATTATGAAGATACTCTTTACCTTTTGGTAAGTTTTTGGGATGACTGATACTGGTTGTTCCTTTCTGTGTGTAATGTTTCTTTCAGAAGCTCTTGTAAAGCAGGCCTGGTGGTGATGAAACCTCTGAGTGCTTGCTTGTTCGTGAAAACTTTTATTTTTCCTTCATTTATGAAGCTTAGTTTGGCTGGATGTGAGATTCTGGGTTGACAATTCTTTTCTTTGAGGATTTTGAATATTGACCCCCACTCTCTTCTAGTTTGTAGGGCTTCTGCTGAGAGATCTGCTGTGAGTCTGATAGGCTTCCCTTTATGGGTAACCTGACCTTTCTCTGTAGCTGTCCTTAGAATTTTCTCCTTTATTTCAACTCTGGTGAATCTAATGATTATGTGTCTTGGGGTTGCTCTTCTTGAGGAATATCTTTGTGGTGTTCTCTGTATTACCTGGAGTTGAGTATTGTCCTGCCTTACTAGGTTAGGAAAGTTTTCCTGAATAATATCCTGAAGAATATTTTCCAGCTTGGATTCATTCTCTTCATGACATTCAGGTACACCTGTCAAACATAAATTAGGTCTTTTCACATAGTCCCATATTTCTTGGAGACTTTGCTCATTCCTTTTTACTTTTTCTTCTCTAATCTTGTCTTCTCGTTTCATTTCATTAAGTTGATCTTCGACCTCTGATATCCTTTCTTCTGCTTGATCAATTCGAGTGTTAAAACCTATGCATACTTCGTGGCGTTCTCATATTGTATTCTTCAGTTCCATTAATTCACTTATATTCCTCTCTAAATTGTCTATTCTCATTAGGATTTCGTCAAACCTTTTTTCAAGGTTCTTAGTTTCTTTACATTGGGCCAGAACATGTTCTTTTAACTCACAGAAGTTTCTTATCCACCTTCCGAAGCCTAATTCTGTTATTGGAACACACTCATTCTCCAACAGGCCTTGCTCCCTTGTTGATGAGGAACTGTGATCCCCTGTAGAGGGAGAGGCATTCTGATTTTGAGTATTCTCAGCCTTTTTACACTGGTTTCTTCCCGTCGTTGTAAATTTATCCACCTGTCATCTTTGTAATTACCGACTTTCAAATTAGGTCTCTGAGTGGACGTCCAACTTGTTGATTCCCAGCGCCGAAATCTGAGCAACCCACTGCGCTGGCTAAAACAGCTGCGTTAAGATTCTTGGTGCTTTTCTGCCTGGGAATCTCCGGTCTGGCTTCCCTCTTGAGTTCCTTTTTCAATCAGCTGAACAGGCGACTCTGCCTTCCCAGAGCTCCAAACGTCGACCAAAAGGGGACCCAGTCTGGTTTACTCTGCACCGAGAACCACCGCGCTGGCCACAAGAATCGCGCTGGTGACCCGTGGGGTTCCTTCGCTGGGAATCTCCTGGTTGGTGAGCAACAAAAATTCGTCTGAAAGTGTGGCGTCTTCTCGTTCTCTGCGCTTTCACTGGGAGCTACAATCCTGAGCTGCTAGTAATTGGCCATCTTGGATCTCTCTCCTATACAATTATTATTTTCTTAAAGATGAAGTACCCCTCTGTGTCCCAGGCTGGAGTGCAGTGGCACAATCTTGGCTCACTGCAACCTTTGCCTACGAGGTTCAAGCGATTCTCCTTCCTCAGCCTCCTGAGTAGCTGGAATTACAAATGGGCACAACCACACCAGGCTAATTTTTGTATTTTTAGTAGAGATGGGTTTCATCATGTTGTCCAGGCTGGTTTCAATCTTCTGACCTCAAGTAATTCCCCTGCCTCGGCCTCCTAAAGCACTGGGATTACAGGTGTGAGCCACCATGCCTGTCTGAGTTTTTAATTCGATTTGTTTTAGTAATCAGTCCTATAATTTTGTTTTTAAAAAAATAATTCCCAGTTCTCAAATACAATTACCAATCTTGTCATCTGTTCTCCTCAATATTTAATTGTACTGCTTTTAAAGTTCACGTCTGCAAACTCTAATATCTGGTTCTTTTTTTTTTTCCTTTTGCTTTTCATCAGTTGGTCTTATTTTTTGATATTCATGGTAATTTTTCATTAAGTGCTAGACATTAAAAAAATGAAATATCGAAGAGATATATAAGGATCTTCCCTCAGACAGGATTTACTTTTGCTTCTGGGGAAAGTAGGCTTGAGATAGGTTTGACCTTGGGTTTTGTGAGAACTAGTCTAGTTGTGATTAAACCTTACTCTCAGGTTTCAGCCCTTCAGGTGTTTTAGCTGAAAACATGTTTATATATATATATATATATATATTACATATGTATTTATATGTATATAAACATATATATGTTATAACATAAATACATATGTAATATATATAAACATACATATTAACATTTATGCTTTATATATAACATACGTTTTATAGATATAAAAAATATATATATATATATATATATTTTTTTTTTTAACCAGAACTCCTCCTTTATGGTGAGCCCTATACCTCCAATTTTTGTTACCCAAGCTGTGAGATTTCTGAAAGCTCTACTCAACTTTTCAGCCACTTGGAAGTTGCCTAGGACTTGGCAGGTCCCTCAAGGGGATAAGTCTTCAGTGTTCATCTCCTCTCTCTGTACTTTTCTCTTCAGCATCTTGGCCCCTCATGTCCTGACTATATTGATATTTCTCTGATGCATTCAAACACATTTAAGAAAAAAAAATTGCTTGTAAACTGCTGTCAACAGGAGGATTGGTTTGATACGAGTTAGTTTGCCATGGTCAGACGTAAGTCCAACTGTGCCTTCCATGATTATTGGTGCTGTTATTATTTGAAAATCCTTCAAAGAAAGACGAGAGCCCTTTAAAAATGTCAGAGGATAGAGGCTTCTTTGCATCCCTTCTGTGAAGGAGTTTCGAAATTATCAAAGCAGGAAGTGACATTTAAGGAGCATCTTTTTTGTGTAAAGCACCTGCTATAGCTGGTGCAGGAAGCAGTTCCAAGAAATAAGGAACATGGGGTTTGCTGGGGAAGGAAAGGACCTTGGCATGGGAGGAGGTGAGGAATGCATAGGACAAGGGGAATCTGGGTAAGAGGATGGGTCCAGGGGATACAGTATGAGAATGGCAGTGGGAGAGGACTATGGACATGAGGTCCAGGAAAGTGAACTGCATCTTCACCCAGTGGATGCCAGTGGGGTCTCATCCCATGGGGAAGAGGTGCCACAGTGCAGTGAGCTGACAACACACACGTGTGGTAAGCCTCTCTGCTTCCTTCCACCTATAGCTCTTTTCCCTTTTCCTGCTAAATACTGCCAACCTTCTCAATATGGCCATCTGGATGTCCCATAGGACTCTCCAGCTTGGAATAGCCCCAAATTAAGTGATCGGCTGTGTGTTGTCAACTTAGCCTCAATACCACAAGGACCTCATTCCCTGGAATCTTCATTCCTGTATGGTTCTGAGTTAGAATTGGCCAGCTTTGCATGAGAACTATGACTCAAGGCCCACTTCTTCATCCTTACTGCTGCTGCCTTACTTTAGGCCTGTATCACCGTCTGTCCTGATCACCTAGGCAGTTGCTTAATTTGTTTTGTTTTGTTTTGGTAGAGATGAGGTCATGCTGTGTTGCCCAGGCTGATCTCAAACTCCCGGACTCAAGCGATCCTCCTGCCTCCGCCTCCCATAGTTCTGGGACCACAGGCATAAGCCACTGTGCCCGACCCAGCCTCTTAATTTGATTTCTGTGTTAGTCATGATCCAATCGGGAGACAGAAACCACATAGCAATTTGAATATGAGAACTTTAATATAAGTACTAACTAGAACAGGGGATTGGAGTAATGAAGGCATGGTAAGAAGTTAGGAGAGCTTTAAAAAATATAGGAATAATGGACATAGGGAGCAGTCAGCACCCCTAGAACTAAGAAAGAACCTCCCCAGGCCTCATCCCAGCTGAGATCCAGACCTTGCTGAGAAGGGCGTGGCGGTGGCTCACAATGGCAGAGAAGTCTGGGAGAATGTTCTAGAAGTCTGCCCTTGGGTGCCAGGGTAAGCTGTCATGGAGCGGTATCTGATTAGGGGCACACCTCCTCTTTGTGGGGGACACTAGGAGAAGCTGCTAGTTGCAAAGTGCTACTGACCACCATCTTCTGCAGGATTCCTGTTCTGGAAAAACTGCCTGCACTGCAGGAGGGTGATGCTGGAGAAGCTGTGAGCTCTGAGCTATTAAGAAGAGCCCAGCACAACCGGAGGAAGGCCCCTTCCTCCTCCAGTGTCTCTAGCACCCCCTCCTGACAGAGGCTAGCATTGTACCAACTACCAAAGGAAAAATTAATTTAAAGGGCCAGCTTTGTTTTTGAAGAGCAAAACATCTGGGGTCCAGAGCAATAACTGAATGTCATTCTACCATTATCGAGGGGCAGCATAACCGCGTGGTTAAGAGTGTGGATTCTGTAGTTGAGTTTCTTGAGTTCAAGTCTTAGCTCTGGCACTTGATATAAATTGGTGTAAACCTTAAAAGATTTATTTAACCTGAGTCTCGGTTTCCTAATCTGTAAAATCAGGTAGTAATTGTTCTAACCTCATTGGGTTGTTGTGCTGATTGGGTTGATATTTATGAAGCGTTTAGAAGAGGACCTGGCACAGAGTAAGGAATGCACCAGATGGTCTATTGAGATTATTATTACGCTGAAGTCCATCCTTCAAATTGTAGTCAGGATGGGATTTCCATTGTAAGTATGAATTTTACTCCACAATCCTATGGCATAGACATCATATTCCTTTATTCTTCCCCTTTCTGAGGTGGGGCAGGCACCCAGAGGGCTAATTAGTAAATTGTCTTCTGGCCGGGTGCGGAAGACATTAGCACTCCCTGTGCCGGCCTCAGGGTTACACTCCTGACCTCAGGATTACACCTGTAATCCCAGTTTTGGGAGGCCAAGGTGGGTGGATCACCTGAGGTCAGGAGTTTGAGACCAGCCTGGCCAAAATAGCAAAACCCTGTCTCTACAAAAAAAATGCAAAAATTAGCTGGGTGTAGTGGAACATTCCTGTAGTCCCAGCTACTTGGGAGGCTGAGGCAGGAGAATCCTTGAACCTGGGAGGTGGAGGTTGTAGTGAACTGAGATCATGCCACTGCACTCCAGCCTAGGTGACAGAGCAAGACTCCATCTTAAAAAAAAAAAAGTGTTGGGCCGGGCGCGGTGGCTCAAGCCTGTAATCCCAGCGCTTTGGGAGGCCGAGACGGGTGGATCACGAGGTCAAGAGATCGAGACCATCCTGGTCAACATGGTGAAACCCCGTCTCTACTAAAAATACAAAACATTAGCTGGGCATGGTGGCGTGTGCCTGTAATCCCAGCTACTCGGGAGGCTGAGGCAGGAGAATTGCCTGAACCCAGGAGGCGGAGGTTGCGGC
>NW_022437504.1:0-280 GCF_009761245.1 Sapajus apella
ATCCATGCAGAGCTAAAGAAAATCTTCTCAAGTTGAGTGTAAACAGATCCTCATCAAGACTGGGACTCTTGTTGCTTGTGACTGTGTGGGAACTGGAATCAGCTACAGTATCACTTGTATTTTTCCTGCCTCTGAGTTGCTCTGTGGAGACCATTTGATGCCCTCCACAGCTAATGCCCCTTGCAAACACCTTAGGCAGATACACTGAAAGTATACTCAATTGTAGACAGCTTTGGGCAGGGATGATGGAGTTTAGCATCTCTACTAACTCGCATAGTAG
>NW_022437504.1:380-33399 GCF_009761245.1 Sapajus apella
CTATCTAAATTATAATAAAATCTTAAACATTTAAAATTCAGATACAATTACCCAGAATGAAGTGCACCCATCTTAAGTGTACAGTTTGGTGTTTTTAGTAAATGCATATACTAGCATAGCCAACACCCCATCAGGATATACAGCATCACCATCACCCAAGAACGTTCTTCATGCCTCTCCCTAGTCATTTGAAACTTTCCCTTCTCTACCCACACAGGGCAACCCTGCTTGTTATTTCTAGCTCTAGATCAATCTTGCCTGTTTTTGAGCTTTACGTAAATGACCTAATACAGTATGTACTCTTCTGGCTTATACATTCTGCTTTGGAAACTCATTCATGTTTTTGCATGGATTAGGAGTTCATTCCTTTTTTCTGCTAAGCAGTATTGCATTGAATGATACATCATGATTTGTTTATCTAGTCTCCCTTTGATTTATATTTGGGTGTTTCAGTTTTTGCTTTTATGAACAAAGCAGCTATCCACATTCCCATAGAGGTATTTTTGTGAACATATCTTTAATTATTTTGGGTAAATAGCTAGGGGTAGACTTGCTGGATTGTAAGTTAGTTGTATGTTTAACCTAAGAAACTGTCAGTTTAAATCACGCACTCTTAATAAGCTTTATTACCTATGAAGGGAGGTCTTTTAAATTTTTTGTCTTTGGAGTTTTGTCTTAAATTCCATTGATATTATAGGGGTGGAATTCCTCTGAAATGTCTTAAGGATCAGACCTTGATTAACTGTGTCATGTTAGTAGATCTTTAATGCTTCCAAGTTATTTATACAAACAGTGCAAATTCTGAATGACACCCACTGGAAAAACAGAACGATTTCTTTCATGAATCTCTCTCACATTTTTATTTATCTCCTTTAATGTTTTATACATACAAAAATATGTAGAACATATGTGTTAGTTATAATGCATAATTATAAAATGGAAATTTGCAAATCCATCACTCAATCCAAGAGTGAACGCAGTCCAAATTATAATGGAAACCCATGTGCCCATGGGCTTTCCATCCTCTCCAAAGGAATTCACATCCTTCATTAATCCTTTTGCCAAAACAAAAGCAAAACAAACCAAAAATATTTTATTATGTATTTAAGGCAAAGGATTGCTATAAAAAAATTGTTGTAACTTTTAAAGTTTTTCTTGCCTTTAAGAGCTTTATCAAAATGGTATCATGCTGTGTGTGTCTTTGATACCTGTGTATTTTTACTCAGTGTGTTTCAAAGATCTGCCCATGTTGTGTAGGGCTGTAGCTTATTTACTTTTGCTGCTGAGTAACATTCCTTTCTGCAAATATATCACAACATAATGTATTACTTATAACACTTGTCACTTGTAAGTTGTGCTGTTTGTCATATTTGCATTTGATGTATATAATATACACAACATTTTTGGGGAGTCTGGTACATTTAGCAGAATAATTTGAGATAAAACTGTTATGAAGTAAACAGCGTTTTTAAGAAATGAAAACAAAGCAACCAGTTTCTGCTCCAAAAGAGGGAGAATCTATAAGATACCTGGGTAAAATGGTGTAAAATAAAAAGTGTGGTGCATTCTCAGTGTGGGTGTAAAGGAAAGACTCCAATTAATGTTTGTCTACATGATTTTATTTCAAGGTTGAAAAAATAAGTTTGACTTGTGTATGTAGAATATAATCATTGAATAAAATACAAATCTCCTTCTTTGTCCATGTGGTCAAGATAGAGCCTAAAGACAATCTAAATTTTTATTTTTTCCTAAATATTAAGCTATATAATGATACATATCTCACTTCATTGTTTAAAATAATATTAATTTCCTACTTCAGGAAAACATAAACATTAAAAAATTCACAAATGAAAATCATTTTATTAAAAAAAAAAACACATACACACACACAAAAAAATAAATAAATCCCACAACCCCTACAAAAACCTGTATGCATTTAAAAATTCCATATACCTCTTTATGTTGCTGGGGACAAATAGGCATATTTATTACTAATACTAACAATATATTGGGTAGTATTTGAAGATTTTATATAAGCACTAGTCTTTTAAACATCAGATCTAAATATATCTTACAAGTATGTATTAAAAATTCTGAAATCAAATATAACGAAATTATATATCAATATTCCTTTGCATTTAACTCCAGAGTGGATCTGCAGGAATCAAGACCAACCTCATGCAGATAACTTTCTGAAGAAGTATTTACAAATTAGTAGACTGGACTTAATTCTTCATGGGTAGCGCCTAATTTTTAAACATTCTAAGTTTAAGATTCTAATAGATTTCTTCCTCTGTTAAATCCAGGAACATCTAGAACTAAAACACTTTATTTAAAAATCAAGCTGAATTTCAGTTAAACAAAACCATCCCACCCCTTAGTTCATATTTTTCATATAAACTAAGAAGTTTATACGAATAAACTTCTTAGGTAAAACAAGGTTTATTTTCCTTCTATACAGCTGACTCACTGAATCCAGCCAGAACTTTCCGAGGAGGAAAATGATCTAGGAAACAACTTTAGAAAAAAAAAAAAAAAAAAAAAAAAAGAGTAAGTTTCTGTTATGATAGCTTTTGTTTACAGCTCTTAATTTAAAAAAATTATTTACGAACGATGGATACACGTTCTAATGCAGAAATCTTGAATTACAGAGTAACAAAAGAAGCCTACTATCTTCCTTTACATCAGGTCCCCTCTTACCATCCTGCCCGATGGTTTAGGAGACAACCACTTCTTATCTAGACAATTCACAACTCAAAATTTTATTAGCCATCTTAAAAAATTTATTATTGACATCAACTAGCCTGAGTCATGAAACCTGATCACATTAAGGACGACACTTAGTCCAATCACTATTTGTAAAAGTCCACGTATCCCAAACTCCTCTCTCCTGCCACTGCTAGGCTGTCTCCCCCCTTGAGGACCTGGTCTCCGCAGCATGTATTCATTAGATGGCAGTCCTAGGGAAGTCTCGCTTTGGGGAAACCTCTCCTCCTGCACATTCAAGAAAACCACCGCAGAGACTTAGCGTCGGTATTGGTTTCTAGTCACTCACGTAGCAAAAGCAGCGAGAGGAACGTGTCCGGGAGGACCCGAGACAGGTGCGGGTGGGTTTCCGCAGTGGTCGCCGATCCCGAGTGCAGGCAGGGTGTTCCCTGGTTGGGACCGCGGCCAAGGGAGGCTTTCCAGCCCCAGCCTCCACCCCGACTCGGGGCCCCGGGACCAGGACACGCCCCCCTCGCTTCGGGGCCCTAGCAGCGTGCACGCGCCGCGGCCTCTTGCCGCAGCCGCCCACGTGGTGGAGCCCTGAGCCGCGCGAGGCCGAGGGGAGCGCTCGAGAAGGCCGCGGGACCGGGAGACACCGCCGGCACGACCCAGCCAAGTCGGCCCCCAGCCCGGGCCCCCATATTTCCTCCCCCTGGAGGGAGGGAGGGAGGGAGGCGACTCTCCGCGGGCTGCCCTCCCCGGCGGCTGCCGCGGGGACGCGCCCTGGGCCCGCGGGGCCGCCCGTTTGGGCCCCATTCTGGGACGCGGGGCCTGCGAGAGGCGGCGGGGTCCTCTCTCCTCGCGCCGCGCTCCCCTCTCCCCTCCCCCGGGCCGGGCCACTCGGTCCTCGCCCTTTCCCTTCCGCTCCCCACCAGCCCCGAAACTCCAAGCTCCCCGGTCGCAGCGCCGCGGGCGTCCCAGCTTGGTGTGAAAGTGCCCGGCGTAGTAGCCTGGGGTGCCCCTTTCTCCCAGGCGCGCCCCTCCCGCCAGGTTCGGGCTTAACGGCAGGCAGCAAAAAAAAAAAAAAAAAAGCCGCATGCTCGCACTTTTTTATTTTGCAACAGCTGCAAGAAACAATGAAGCTTTTCAAGAACCAGGGAATCCCGCTTTCCAGCAGCGGTGTTGTTGCTTTCAATGAACCTCTCGCACTCCCCGCCCACGTCCCCTCTCCTGCCCAGCCCCAGCCCCGGCCCCGCCCCGGCCCCAGCCCAGCCTTCCCCCAGCCCATCCGCCCCTGCCCCGCCAAGCCTGGGCCTGCGCCGGGGGCTTAGTTTTTGGAGTCGGGCGGGAGGGGAGGGCGCGTGCGGGATGGCCGGCGCAGTGTGGTGGGGGCGGGAGCGGGTGGGCGTGCGCGCGTGTCTGTGTGGGCGCGCAGGAGCTAGCGGGGCGGGAGGTGGGGGCGGCTCCTCGCAGTCTCGCGCCCCACGCCTGGGCTCCGCTTCGCACTTCTCGGGGATTCCGGGCTCCGGCTCTTCGCGCGCGTCAGCCTGGGTCGGGCTGTCGGCGGGGTGCAGCTGCAGCGGTGGAGTGTGAGAGTGGGCACGTGTGCGCGACCCCGGGCGCGTGCGAGAGCCCCCAGTGTGTGGCGGCGGCGGCGCAGCAAGGCTGGGGCTCTTGTTTACCAGCCTTAACTCCGCTGAGCTAAAAAACGGGGAAAAAACCCGACGAGGAGGGAGCGCACCGGGCGAACTCGAGACAGGTGGGTGAGCGAGAGGGACCCCCACCCCACCCCGCCAGCGAGCTTGCCCGCGGCCGGTACTCGCAGACCCTCAGCTCCGCTCCCCGGACGCCCCCGCGCCCTCCACGCCCCTCCCGCGCGGGGGCAGCTCGACGGCCCGCCTCGCCTCGGCCTTGACCTTCAGCAAGCGGGAGCCCCGAGCAGAGCAGAGCAGAGCAGGCGGCGGCGGGCGGAGCCGGGAGGAGGAGCCGCTCATTCATTTTGACTCCGCGTTTCTGCCCCTCCGTGGCCTCGCCTGCGACCCGGATTTCGGGGCGATCTAGCGAACTGCGTGGCGCCCTCCAGCCGCCGAGGCTGGAGCGTCCAACCGCCTCCCGCACGGCCAGGGCAGGGCTTGTTTTCCTCAGCAAGGCGAATTTGGGCTTTTCCCCCTTTCTTTGCGTTTTCCCTGCTTCTGCCTCTGCGGGTTTGAAAATGAACACCTACGATGCCAGCTGCCTGCCTCGGCCTGCCTCGGCCCGCCTCAGGTTCTCCGCTTCGCCAAGCCCTGGGCCGCTGCTGCCGCGCTGAGGGGCAGCCCCGCACCTCCCATGCCGTCCGCGCACCCTGAGGGCCCCGGCGCCGCCGCCTTCGGACTGTTTCCTTCGCCCTTGTTTTTGGAGGGGGAGCGAAGACTGACTTTGAGACTTGTTTCCTTCTCGTTCTTTTCCCATTTCCCCCCCCCACTTTTTTTTTTGAGAAAGGGGAATTTCGTTCCAAATGAAATGAAGTCTAGCTCCGGAGGAGGGTCCTCGACCTCGTTGTGGGAACTGCTGTTTCTCTCCACCGTGCTCCTGCTCTGGCCGACGGGTGGAGAAAGTGAGTATGTGCCCGCCGCCCATGGCCACTGCGGGAACTTTTCCTCCGAGGGGCTGCGCCTTGTTTGCCAAACCGGAGTTGCAGCTGTCCGGCCCCCGAACTCGGGAGCAGCCGGGCAGGGCGCGGAGCAGCTCTGCCGTGAGGGAGGCTGCAGCGGACCAGGACCCGGCCTCCTTCGTCCGGAGCCCCACGGGCCCTGGCTCCGCGCATCCCGGCGCAGGAAGGGCTGCGGAGGCTTTCTCTCTTAATGTCCCGGCAGCCCTGTCCTCCCGCCAGGCGCCAGGACTTGGTGGGGAAGTTGGTGTCGGGGCGGGCTCCGCGAGTCCCCGGGCCCCGCCACCCGCACCTCACCTTTCCCCCGCGCGCGAGCCGCTCTGTGCACAGCGCTGACCCCGTGCGGCGCGCAGGCAGCAGGGACAGCACCCTGGGCTGAACCGCCTCCTCGTTGCTGGGGCTGACCTGGGGGTTGTGCACCGAAAGCCGCCCGGCCCGCGGGGTGCGAGTTGCCCTCGGAGGGGGAGGTGCCCTGTGGAGAGGCCCCGAAGCCCCAGGGCACTTCTCCAAGCGCCCGGCGCTGCCTCTCATCGCTAATGTCCTTTGTCCCTCGGGCTCCTCGGGTTCCTGGCCTTGCCGGTTACTTTGCACCGCTCCTCGGCGGGTTACCTGCTCCTGGCGACCTGGGGAAATGCGAGGCCACTAGGCCCCCAGTTTAGAGAGCTCTGTTAGGGTCTCTCAGTTTCTCCCGGGCTGGTGGATGGAGGCGTGTTAGGGCCGCATCCCAGTGTGCGCTGGTGGGTGTGTAGTCGGAGCCGAACGTGCATTCCAACACACGTGCTCGCAACGTGGGGTGTGGCGGCCACATCGCACGGGAACACCTGGACCCCCGACCTGAAGAGAGGTGTTGTGCGCTGTGGTTTCAGGAGTGCCAGGGTCTGCTGCGGTGGGGGGAGGGTGTTTTGTTTCTGCTAGCGCGAAGCCTCGGCCTTGGTTTTGATGTGGCTGGCGTCCTGTCGCCCGCCTTCCTGCCCCCGAACTTCCTTTGTAGGTAGTTAAGAAGCATTATCGCCCCACGCTCGCTGTCTTTTGCAATCTGGTTGCTTTTGTTTTGATGGTGTCGGGTGGGGGTAGGTAGGGAAGCGCGAGGATTCAGGGAGTGAGAACTCCCCGCAGGGTGTGCGGGGGGAGGAGGCGGGGGGTTTTATTCTTCTCAAAAAAATGGAAAGTGTGGCTTCCTGGTACATTCAAGATGGTAGGGTAATTTGAACACGATTAAAAGTTTAAATGTCGCAGAACGGGGACTGGGAACCATGTTGGTGAGTAATGGTTGCAGAGGGTATGCAGGCGTTGCCAGGTAACTTTGGAAAAAATCACGACTGAGCCTTCAAGAGTGAGGGGGAGAGAAGTAGGAGGCAGCGGGGGTTGTCTGGCCCCATCACTGGGGCAATTCAGAAAGGCTGTTTCTATAAACAAATCCTTAAACGTCTCGAAAGAAATGAATCCGCCGATGGAACCAGAGCAGATCGTGGTTCGCGTGTTTACTGCAGAGTGGGACGCAGACCGGCTGGACCTTACACAGATCTGGGCTCTGCTGCTCTTTGTTTTCTAAACTTTCAGCAGACTCCATTGGGTGAAAGCCTTCCGGCTCCCTTTACTAAGGCGTTTAGTTTGGTGGTGGTTGGAGGGACAAAGGAGGGCTTTTGTCTTTAAAAGATAAGTATGGGTTAGAAGACACTGGAGAAATAATCCATTTTATTATGGTAATGCAGTTGAACTGTATAGTTTCTCTGGTTTTGTGTTTTTAATGTTTTGAAATTCAAAACAGCAGGGGTGGCCTTCTCCGACGAAGGAGTCGGGGCATTTTAAAATAGGCTCTCTTTGTTTTGGAGCGTTCTTGAAGGATATTCTTTGTAAAAGACAGCGGTTTTTGAGAACACAGGAGGGGAGGGATTGTTTTAATTTACTCCATGATGCCAAAGCTTCCCTCAGGGATCCCTTTACAGTGGTTAGTTTCTTGAAACCTGATGGGTGGGCAGAAGGCACCCCAAGTCTCAATGATGGTTTGCTGAAGTCTTGACTCAGTACCTGCCTCTCTCTCCATCTCTGAGATGTGGAGGATTAAAAGCTATGCCTGTGGATGTGCGTTCAGTTTTGAGCTGGGAAGGTGCTAGACCACTTAATTCTGATAGAAACAAGCTGCCTAACCCTATCAGGAGGGCATTCTTTCAGCTGTTTTCTGGTATAGAAATAAAGACGGGGTGGTGTTGGTTCAGTTGCAGGTATTTTGCTGGCATATTGAGAGACTAGAGATTGCAGTTGAAAGAGTGTGTTGTTTAGCTTAGAAGACTTAGTCTCTGCTGCAGAGGCGGTCATATGGATGGATATGTTTGTTTTGTGTCACCATAATGCGAACAGAACATCTAAATAAAGGAGGTTTGGACGTTCTGGGTGCTAGCCACATAATCTGATGACTATTTTCTTTTTAAAAAGTCAGCATGCACTTTACATTTATTGTCGGCCATCTCCTTAAAAGGATTCAGTCATCTTTCTACCCCAGGCATCCTATTGTCAGAGAAATGTAGGTATGTGACATGTTGGTGTTTAAAGAAGTTAGTTGTTTTAGTACTAACCCAGAAAAAGAACTTTTGAAAGAACATAAAAAGCAAATTATAATTTAGATTCTCTAGAGAGATGTGACAAGTAAATGGCATTTTGTGGAAGAGTGGATGGGGTTTGGGTCAGGATTTGAAATTTAAAAGGTCATATGTTTGATTTGTCGAAAAGATTAGAAAACACCAACTCTAAGAAATATGCCAAGGTTGAATAGATGAACCTTTAAAATATTACACAAAGCTAAAGAAGTCAGTCGCCAAAGACCACATATGGTATGATCCCGTTTATGTGAGATGTCCAGAATAAGCAAATCCATAGAGGCAGAAAGAGGAGCGGTTGCCAGGGGCTGGGGGGCGATGGGATTGGTAGTGACTGGTAGTGGGCATAGGATTTCTTTTTGGCGGTGATGAAAATTTGTTCTAAAATTAGTTTGTGGTGAAGAGGCTCTGAAGATACTTAAAACCATTGAATTATATACTTTAAATCGGGGACTTTAATGGTATGTGAATTATATCTCAATAATTTTTTTTTTTTTTTTTTTTTTTTTTTTTTTTATTTAGAAATGTGCCAAGGTTGAAAATAACTTGTTATGCTACCTTAAATTACATTACACTTGTGTAGTGTATTTGGCAGGCTGGTCTCTCTCTTTTCATTTGAAAAGTTTTTCAGATCTGTGAGTTGCAGCAATACAACAAACTGGTAATTGAAGCTTAGCAGCAGAGAGTCAATGCTTGGTAGAAATTGGCAAGCAGGAAAAAAAGAATCTTGGTTCTGTGTAGTGTCAGTTAGGGATTGAGGAGCTGGATTTAAAAAACACATGCTAGTGGAAGGCAGATTTTTGACAATAGAAACCTCAACTGAATTTGAAATGATGGTTTTTTTCAAGACAGAGTTTAGGAGCTGGGAGTCTGAATGGCTATATTTCCAGTTTTATTATGTATGTTTTCCAACAAAGAAAGAAATTGCTGTTTCAAGATGCTTTAAACAGTTTTTTGATATGCCATATTGACCACAAGTGGTAGTAAGGACTGAGGATGAACAGTTCATTTTAATGCCCTGTTGCTGTTTCTTTTCTTTGTTGTTTGTTACATAGTTCCAGGGTCTGAGCAGGAGAAAGTCTTTTTAGGATACACTGTTTCAATTGTACAGTGATTTTTATATAATTAAAATTCCTTACAGAACAAAAGATTTTAAAATATGGCAAAGATGTTTTTGTTTTGAAAGTGTGTGCATTTATCCAAATTTACCCTTGCCTTTCAATAGGAAAAGACCCAGAGAATAAATTGTTTACATTTGCTTTTGGTCTTTGTCTAAGGCTTAGTTTACTAATAAAAATGTTTTCTGGGGCCGGGCGCGGTGGCTCAAGCCTGTAATCCCAGCACTCTGGGAGGCCGAGGCGGGTGGATCACGAGGTCAAGAGATCGAGACCATCCTGGTCAACATGGTGAAATCCCGTCTCTACTAAAAATACAAAAAATTAGCTGGGCATGGTGGCACGTGCCTGTAATCCCAGCTACTCAGGAGGCTGAGGCAGGAGAATTGCCTGAACCCAGGAGGCGGAGGTTGCGGTGAGCCGAGATCACACCATTGCACTCCAGTCTGGGTAACAAGAGCGAAACTCCGTCTCAAAAAAAAAAAAAAAATGTTTCCTGCCCTTCCTATTGTTGCAAGATCAGGGCAGTAATGAAAATCAACTTTATCATTTTCACTTATTGCCTTAGAGTTTTTGTCAAGAGGAGCCCTCAAGGGATGGTGGTTTCCTTTTAAACCTGATTTCATTTGTTTTGTAAGAATGTGCTGTAAGAAGCAACTGAATTCAGCCAGCACTTACTATGCACCTACTGTATGAAAGCTGACCTTGACCTAGTCAGTGCATGAGCTTGCAAAGTCTTGCGTGAAATCAAGTTTCTCGAAAATTCAGGTTTTTCCCCCCTAGACTCAGTATAGGATGAAGTTTTCAAGTAAACAGTGGGCAGCATTTTAATGGTTCTTCAAAAAATATTTCTGTAGATTTAATACTTAAACTGGTGTTGTTCATCCAGAAGCCTTTGCTGTACCATTTTTTGCCTCTGAAGCTTTCCCTTACGTTGGAGTGTGATGGTAGACCATGACGTATAGGTGGTGTTAACCCATCTTGACGGGCAGCACTGCCTTCTTTATAACATTGGATTTGGCAACTGATATTTTAAAAGTACAGTGTTGTTGTTCCTTTTTTCCAAAAATGAGGAGTCACAGTTGTACACATGAACGTTGCATGGCATATTTCGAGTTGAAAGAAAGATGGGACTTATTTCAGAAGTTTTGTGGATTACATATTGCTTTAGTTAGCTTTCTAGAAATCGGGAAGCTCATCATAATTTCAGGGCATTTTATAATTTATAAGTAACTTGGTGTTTTTAAAAGCATGAGGGAGTAAGAATGAGGAAACAAATCCTGAAAGTTTTTGTTTTTTTAATTGTAAAGCATACAAGATGTATTTCTTTCTAGGTTGTGATTTTCTCCAATTTGTTTCCAAAACTCATTTAAAAATTAAACCTGGTTCATGGAAGAGATATTTGCACCTGTGGGCGAACTTGCTTTGAACTGCTTTTCTTAGCCAACTTAGGAAAGGTGCTATCTGAGTCCAGGAGATGAGCTTTTCTCAATTGTACTAAATATATAATAGTTGCATACATGCTAGGGATATAGTTTCTTGATTTCACTGTCTGAGATATTCGGAAGGAAAATTTTGAACCCTTTAAAGACAGCAAAGTGTCTCATAAGTGATGCACTCGGAGTCCTCGTAGAAAATGGTGTTTGGCATCCGCTTAGCAAGAGGAAGTTTTCCAGTTATTTGTAAAGATGTGATGAGGGCGGGGGCGGGTGGGAGAGGGCAACAGTCCCAGTGTTTGTGGACATTGTGACCTGTTGACATTTGGGATGTGTAACTGACTTACACTATTTGAAAAGATTAAAACTCTGAAATATGTACACATCCCCTCATGCCTGCACCTCCACCCCCAGGGATCTGGAAAATATTGATTTGTTCTGAGGAGGGAACATAGATTTGGTGTATAAAATGGTTAATAAACAAAGGATCTTTAAAACAAGTTAGATTGTTATCTCAAGAGACACATACTTCCTTGACATGATGTTTTCTTTTGTTAAATTGCTTTGGTTTTGTTTAAATATTAACAATACCTTTGATTTTGAGACTTTTGGACTTTTGAAAACTTAGTTTTTAAATGGTAATTTTTACTCGTTTGGAAGTCCCAGATAGCATTTTTTAAAGGTTTCTCTCCCTTTTTTCGCCGATTCGGCTTTACTTATATTTTATTAAATTAATTTTGAAATCTTAAGGAAAAATTGATATTTCCTTACTTGAACTGATAGATAGTTGTTTTCTCTCCCTCTTTTCTTCCTTAGTAAATACCTGTTGAGTACTTACTGGATTCAGTTCTTTAGGTTTAGAAATTATTTGGTACTATAAAATACCTTACCATATGTTTTAAAAGATACCAGTCAAACTGTAGATGTTACTGCCATTTTTTTTAAAAAAGAAACTAGTGAGCAAGTTTAATTTTTTTCTTTCTCTTTCCCTGGATTACAAGATTTTATTTTCTTTTTTTGAGACAGGATCTTACTCTGTTCACCCAGGTTGGAATGCAGTAGTGTGATCACTGTTGGCTGCAGCCTTGACCTCCCAGGCACAAGTGATCCTCCCAAGTAGCTGGGACTACAGGCGTGCGCCACCATGCCTGGCTAAGTTTTTGTATTTTTAGTACAGACGAGGTTTTGCTATGTTGCTGAGGCTGGACTCAAGCGACCCACCCATCTCAGCCTCCCAGAGGGCTGGAATCACCCGTGTGAGCCACTGCACCCAGCCTATGAGAATTTTTAAACTTACAGGTTGCTCTTCTGATTTCACTGGAACACAACAGAAAGTAGTTTCTTTATGGTGTGAGATGAACACCTACAATTGAAGTAGCTTTTATAGTGTGTTTTTGCTATCGTTTATGACTGGGAAAAGTAACTAGGAATGCAGGGATTGCCTTTTTCTCCTGTTTACATTCAACTTGGTTAATGCTGCTGAAAGCTTAGTTTTTAAGTTGTTGGGTCATGCATCCATGGAGCTCATTGACTTTGTGCTGCCCTGATGGCTGATGGTCTTGAAGCCCTCACATTCTTTGGAGTAGTGGGGTGGCTGGTTAGCCACATGGGGAAGATGTGTACACCTGTGGTTGGGGCCATCACATACTGCAGGGATAGCTGGACCTACCTTACTGCTTACTTGGCTGGGTGCAGCAGCTCACACCTGTAACCCCAGCACTTTGGGAGGCTGAGGTAGGCAGATCACTTGAGGTCAGGAGTTCAAGACCAGCCTGATCAACATGGTGAAACTCTGTCTCTACTAAAAATACAAAAATTAGCTGGGCATGGTGGCCTGTGACTGTAATCCCAGCCACTTGGGAGGCTGAGGCAGGAGAATTGCTGAAACCTGGGAGTTAGAGGTTGCGGAGAGCTGAGATCATGCGCCACTGCACTCCAGCCCAGGTGACAAAGTGAGACTCCGTCACACACACACACACACAGAGAAATATATGTAAAAAGAAATAAATTGCTCACCTGGTCATAGTTCGGAAAACAATTTTTTTAAGCGTATTTTAAAGACTTTAGAAAGTACTTACTAATCCAGAAAGTTCTTGGTGGGAGGAATTTGAAACTTTGTCTCCCTCCTCACTGTTAGCCCTCTTAATACCACAGGTCTCTACTTAAGTAAGAGTTACATAATAAATGCCATTTGTTCAAGATTGTGTATCTCCGTCCATTCATCTAAATTCTGAGAGTTCAAAGTACAGTGTTGTTGTTTTGTGTACTTTTCTTCAGCCATTTCTTTTGAACATGGCACTAGCGTTCTTTAAACTGGCTTTGGAATTGTCAGTTTAAAAATCAATACCACTTTAAAAATTACTCTTGACACGGGAGAACAAATACGTTTTGATAGTTTTAGAGCATAAACATTTTATAGAGCAGAACTTTAAAAACAAAAATTTCCTAATATATTTTGAATGTTTATTTTCAGCTTGTCCTCTGCTGTAAAAAATAGTCGTGGTTAATCTCTAAAAAGTTGGTTATTGGCAATATATGCTTGATTATGTAAATGAGACATCACCAATTTCAGCCAAAGTTTAGTCAATAGAATGTTAAAGAGCAGAAGTCTAATGGTAATTAGGGAGAGATGAATTTATATATAACAGTTTTTCAGTTTTTCCCCAATTCAAAGTATCTTAGTGACTTTTGATAACTTCCTGGAAAAAGTAGGAAGCATGGAGAGAAACTCCAGGTAGGAGCCCTTGATCCAGTTGACCACATCAGCTTACAAAGTGTTTTCTAAGTCATTAGATACTAATTCTGTCAAGATTGTAAAATCCCCCTCAGTTGTGTCCACATTTGTCTGTGTCATCTTGTATTCTCTCTACCTTATTTCCCTGAGTCTCATTGTAGTGGGATAATACACAAACTCACAGACTTTAAAGAGAAGCACAGATTGCAACGAAAACAAATGAACACAGAGACCAGCAGCAGCAGAGGGAGATCTGCTGTTAGGTTTCCCTGAGTTCTGTCATCTGATTTCTGTGGGTAATGAGTTCACTGCTTATGTTAGGTCACAACGTGATACGTAGTCATAGAAACTTTTGTTATGGTAGCTTTCTTGGTCAGGTGATATAAGTTGGGATTTTCTTTCTTACGTGCACCTCTGTAAAGTTTTCAGCAACAGAGATTGGCTCAGGATGGAATTTGTGGTTCAGTTTCAGTTCTGCAGCCTGTCCTTTTCTGGGGAGACTGGTTAATTGAATATTTCCTTTCTATCTCACCGAGTCACTTGAAATTGCTCAGATTCACCCCATTCCTGGCTCCAGCCTGGCTCAGTCCAGACCTGCACTGATTCTGACTACATGCTGAGTTGGCCTCTCAGCCAGTTCCTGTACCATCTACTTGGTTTGATGGCCTTGCGAGCTCCAAATTCTCAGAATGTGCCCCTTGTGGTCCTAGAATCAAGTCCAAGGTCCTTAGAATCAAGTAATGAAACAGGTCCTCACTAATCCTTTGCTGTAGGGATCCAGTGTTAGTTCCTGGTACTCCCCAGCATCTGGGCTTTAGCTTGATGGAAAGTAAGCCATGCTGTTCCTGTTTCCAAGTTTTTGCTTCTGCTATTTCCATTCCATAGCTGGGAATGTTTTCCCTCTTCACTACTCTGTTACTTCTCCTTCCACCCTCAATAGTGAGTAGCAGAAAGTGCCACTTAAGAGCAAAGAAAGGTCAGCATAGCTTTAGTGTCTTTAACTTTTGTGAGTCTCAATAGAAATGTGGAGACTTAAAAATATTTGGGAGAGACGTTTTTCCTTTTCTCACCAAAATGGAAACATTTTCTAATATGTTTAGAAAACCAAAGTCAGAAAAATTGTGAGGAAATAGGTTTTTGAAAAATTAATATCCAAGTTTCAGGTAGACCTGTAAAATAGAGACAAGCTTATAACTTTTTAAAGGCAGCACACTAAGGTGATTCCCCCATATACCTTTTCTGTGGTTTTAATAGGTCTGAGATGCCATCCTTACATTTCTAACTGATTCCTTCTCCTTCCTGAAGGTTTTTGGGATTTCCCTAACTTGTGTGGATCTACTTACCCATGACTCCTTTTGAGTTCATAACCATGGCTTTGCTGGTTGACAGTGATTTGTCTTATTCCTTGCCTGTAATTTTATGAGGACTGTGGAGCCAAAGTGGCTGGTTTGAATCTCAGCTCTTCAGTAGCTAAGCTCTAAGGCAAATTATTTAATACTCTTTTGCCTCAGGTTCCTCATCTGTGAAATCATAATTTTAGTAGAACCTACTTTAAATATTCACAAAAATCAAACGAATTCATATACATGTCAAGTGCTTAGAACAGATACCCGGCACCTGGTATTAAGCCCTTAGACTTCAGCTGCTACTGCTCTTACGGATGTGACATCCTTGAACAGAGATGTTCTTTGGATAGAAATATAAGGCAGACTTGATGTTTGATTGCCCTTGTCATTTAAATATGGTATAGAGCCTGGCACATAGGTGCTCAATAAATGTATAATAAAACCTTATTTTGCTAAGGTGCTTATTTACAAGATGGCATGTTGCTTATTAAACAGTTGTGATTTTTTTCAGTAAACAGTAGCTCCTGCAGTTTGCCTTCTATTTCAGACATCTGTTTATTACACTTTCTCTCTTAATCTTGTCATTTGTCAATTTCTGCTTGCACCTGAGAGGTGTCCACTGTGCGCTTTGCCCATCTCACCAATGCATAGGCTCCATCTAGTGGCCAGAAAGAAAATCGAGCCCATTCGATGACTGAATTAACAGTGCCCTGAGGAGGTAACAGTGCCTGGAGGAGGAAGATTGCGATCCCAACTCTGGCTTGGTTCCTAGGGACTGATTGCAAGAAAATGTGGATACTGCAGGCTTGTGTAGAAGGCACTGGGCTAGAGTTTTGGGTTAAGGTTACTCTACTGTGTCAGTGCAGGCTGTCCCGAGAGAATTGGGTCTCCCTAAATGATGCAGACCAGCGTACTGCAACTCCATGGCAGAGCTGTTACACCTGGTGTGTCTTTTCCAGTTAGAGTTTTAAGATAATTGTACAGGACTTTCATAAATTAAAACCTCTAAAATATTTCTTTTGAGGTTAGAGATTAAAAAAAACCCACGACTGATTCATTTGGAAAAATACAGCAAGATTTACCTTCCATCGCTCTGTTTAAATAGGTAGTAACACTTTAATTATCATGCGCATATCTGTCGCCTTGGGCTATTCTATGTGGTTAAGATGCTCGCCAGCCAGAAATACTTACAGAGAGTAAAAATAAATAAATCCATGATTGGTGTTAGGTTCCACACTGTATTTTGTTAGATAATTTTATGTATTTCGTTTCATCTTTCATTGATATTTTCAGAATCTTTCTTGCTGAGATTACACAAAATATATAGCTGGTTATTTAGTTTTACATGTCAGTTTCCCTATGATTGCCTTTTACTGCTTTTAATTTGGAAATCATTTGTTTGGCTGAGAGAGCACTTCAGCCTCCCTTCCTCCCAGACGTTCTGAACAACTTCTCAGACTATACTCATTATTGTCCCATTGTCTTGGCAGGTGGAAGCCCCTCTGCATGGAATAGCAGACAATACTACCAGCTTGCCCTCTGGCAAGCTCCTTTAAGAGTTAGCTGCAATTTCAGCCTCTCTCTGGCCTTGATTCTGCGTGCAGGTTGGTTGTGCCGACTTGAGCACCTGTGGTCTCTTGCTATACCTGTATATGGGTATCTCCCCCATATTGTTTTCCCCTGACGTTGGGGAGGGGAATGGTACCTTGGTCATCTTTGAATTCCCAGGATATGGTCCGGTGCCTGGCGCATAGGAGGAGCTGAAGAAGTGGAAGACTTCTTAAAGGGATACCCTCCATTCATTTTGAAACACTTTTTTTGTACAACAAATTTATTTTCATGTAATCATTGCACCTCTGCAAGCCAAAACATTTTACCACACCAATTACTGCTGCATGGAACTTGAAAACAATAAAATTATTTTTAAACTCATTGTTAGACTTTTTGCACATTGAGGTAAATTAAAAAAATTTAGCTCCTGGAAGGGTCATTTGTGAGTCTGGCCTTGTGTCAAGATCACCTCATCCCTGTGGATGGAGACTTTGTTCCGTAAGTTCCTTCTAGATATGACATAATGATTAATTCATTGGCACCGATTTGTGTCTGTAGTGTGCTTTTAAACCTTTGCGGAGCTGGGCACCTGAGGAGGAGGCATCTGTAGGCTGAACTCAGCTGCTTGGTGGTCTTGGGAGTGGCCTGATGCAGAGGGCCAGGGTGGCACCTCAGAAAGCTGGGTGGGTGCTTGCACAGCTGCTGTGAGTGACAGGGTGGTCCTAGGTTATTTCACAGGCCCTTCCAGCCTTCAGATCTCAAGACACTAGACAGAGAGATGGAGTTTTTAGGGAGCCGTGGTTGGAACCAGCAGAATCACCACATATGGAAGTTGGCTTCTATTTCTTGCATTGTTTTCTTGGTGAGGGCTGTAAACTTTTGCCTTACCTCTTGTCAGGGACAGTAGCAAGGTCTTAAAGGTCTCTTATCACTTAAGCACCTTCCCCAACCCTGCTGGCTTTGGTTGCTGGTGAAGGCCTTTGACAGTCTCCTGGTGGGGCCCTTGGAGACAGTGAGGCCAGCTCCCTACCTCCGGACAGAAGACAGTTTACTTGTCTAAGTTGGTGTAAAGAGGACTCCTGAACTTAATGTAACACCTTAGAAACTATTGTTAAAATCTCCTCTCCTGAGGGGTGGGGTGGGATATTTCTTGAAGAAAATGTAAACATCATCATTTGGAGCTGGAATGTTAATTTCAAGAGCAGCTTGTAAAAAAGCATCTTGTGAAATTCCCATGTGAATGCTGAGCCAGGTGGATGTGAACTTACCTGGACAGCCTGCCTGCCTTTGTTCTGCTTTTCTCCATGGGGTTTGCACATGTGCAGGGCATCCTTTGAAGCCTCATCCCCTCAAACAGTTCACCGTGTCCCTCTCTCCCATGCATAGAGGCATGTTGGAAAGGGAGCTCCAGGCCTTGGTGTGTCTGCCTGTGATTGGAATAAGCCTGCTTTAGCAGGGATGCTGTGAGAATTAGCAATAGATAATGCATCCAAGCTGCCCAGCAGAACTGGCAAATAGAAAGCACCCAATAAATGGATGCTTTTCTCATTTTTCCTCCTCCCCATGGTGGGTGGCCCTAGTGGGCACTCTTTGGGGCCTCCAGTCCTCCCTCCCCACAACACCGGCATTGCTGCCAGTTGAAGAGGGTCTTTTCTTTCTTTTTTTTCTTTTTTTTTGAGGCAGAGTCTCGCTCTGTTGCCAGGCCGGAGTGCAGTGGCATGATCTTGGCTCACTGCAACCTCTGCCTCCCGGGTTCAAGCTATTCTGCCTCAGCCTCCTGAGTACCTGGGACTACAGGCGTGCATCACCACACCCGGCTAATTTTTGTATTTTTAGTAGTGACGGGGTTTCACTATGTTGGCCAGGATGATCTCAATCTCTTGACCTCATGATCCACTCACCTCACCCTCCCAAAGTGGTGGGATTACAGGCGTGAGCCACTGTGCCCGGCCTTTGTCTTTATTTTTTTGAGACAGAGTCTTGCTCTGTTGCCCAGGATGGAGTACAGTATGCATTATCAGCTCACTACAACCTCTGCCTCCCAGGTTCAAACAGTTCTTGTGGATATAATGTATAAACAATACCTTCTTAAGAAGCTGGGATCATGGGTGTGTGTCACCACACCTGACTAATTTTATTTTTTAGTAGAGATGCGATTTTGGCATGTTGGCCAGGCTGGTCTGAAACTCCTGGCCTCAAGCAATCCGCCTACCTCGGCTTCTCATAGTGCTTGGATTACAGGTGTGAGCCACTGTGCATGGTTGAGGTTTTTTTTTTTTTTTGCACATCTACAGTGAAAGTTTGAACCCAGATGTCTGAGTCTCAGGTCAGCCGTTGAAACCACAAAGTAACCACCTTACTTCTCTGCCTGAAGAGAAGAGTTTTTTTTTTTTTTTTTGAGATGGAGTTTCACTCTTGTTACCCAGGCTGGAGTGCAATGGCGCGATCTTGGCTCACCACAACCTCCACCTCCCGGGTTCAGGCAATTCTCCTGCCTCAGCCTCCTGAGTAGCTGGGACTACAGGCATGCGCCACCATGCCCAGCTAATTTTTTGTATTTTTAGTAGAGACGGGGTTTCACCATGTTGACCAGGATGGTCTTGATCTCTTGACCTCGTGATCCACCCGCCTCGGCCTCCCAAAGTGCTGGGATTACAGGCTTGAGCCACCGCGCCCGGCCGAGAAGAGTCTTTTAGATTAAAACTAGGCTGACTGGTTCAAGGTCTTGTCCATATCTGCGGAGGGCGAGTTGGAGGGGGAGGAGACAAAAGAGTATGGAATCCTGTTTCTGACATCTAGATCTGAGGGCCTCCAATGGTGTCTGCCTCACGGAGACCATAAGAATATTATTTTTTTCTCCTCAAGGAGCTTACTGTCTGGTTGGGAAAACTCAGCGACTAGTGGAGAGTAACAGCCGCTTTGTGTTCAGTGCTAAGTTATGGGATGCTGACCAGAGAGAAGTGTGTGGGCTGCAGGCAGTCAGGTCACGGAGCTGCAGAATGGCTTGAGAAGCTTTAAGGAGAATGTCTGACTTTAGGGTGCCCTGAGTATTTGACTCTCAAGATCCAAGGGGGCAGCTCCCCAGGAGAGGAAGGGACCATGTGTGGCGTGGGTGGCAGTGGGCCCTAATGGAGTGGAGAGGGCATTAGAATCCAGTACGTGTGGGAAGGAACTGACTGCCGCCTAGAGAATGGGGAGCTCTGAAACCTTTGCTGCATTGCAGTGGGCCTGCTGAGAAGGATGTTCTCGGGAGGCTTCTCTGGGCTTTCGATGGAGTCAGGATTGAGGGACAGAGATGGACGCTCAGGGAGGGCTGTGTTGTCTGTAGGCCTGAGACCAGGGAAGCTGGAATGGACTGGACGTGTTGGCCCAGCCAAGGGAGGTGACTGGTGAGACAGGAGTCCTCAGTGTGAGGGACTGGGTTGGCAGAGGAGCTGTGGGCCCGGGGTGGTTTGTCAAGAGGGCAGACCCAGTGGATGGAGAGGCAGGACTCGCAAAACAGGTTGGCTGCAGGACTTGGGGCAGTAGCACAGAGGAGACGTCCGGCACACTGCCGTGTCCAGGGGCTAAGACGCTGCCTTAGGGACAGGTGGTGTCCAGTTTGCCCTGAGAGATGCGTCTGACCAGAGCCTTCATGACTGTAGCCCGCAATGAATGTTAGTGTTTCCAGACAGTTGCCAGCAACTGCCGGGCAGTGTGTGTGAGAGCAGGAGACGTCCTGGAGGAAAGGGACTGGGGTGGTTTTCTTGGAGGTTCTCCTCCCTGGAATCAAGTGTCACGTGTCCAGAAGGCAAGAGAGGGTGGCCCGCCTGGTTCCAGTTTGGGAACAGGATGGAGCCAGCTCCTCTTTCCAGAACCGTGGGCCCCACTCTTTCGAGGTAACACTTACCCTCCCTCACGTCACTGAGGAAAGGGCTGCTGTCACCTTCAATGTCCCAAAGCTCCCTGGCCTCCACTGGCTGCCATGGCAGGGGCCCCTTCTGGCAGGGGCTTCCCCACGTGGCTGTTTCTTCTCTGAACCTTCACCCCAACACCCAGCCTGTGGCACCTGCAAGGGGGACCTTGCCAGCTGTGAAACCCAAAGGGTGGCCTCCATCACCTGCCAGGACCCAGGAGAGCTTCCTCCCTGCACCTGCTGAAAATTGCCAATTTTTAAATGGTTGGGATTCTTTTATGGGTTGAACCTCTCTGCTAATACTTTTGTATATTTTCCCTACAGTTTATATATTTTTAGGCTATTTTCTCAAGGTATCTCCAGATTCTACATATCTATTTCATATAGCAAGCTCTTATGTTGTGTGTGTGACTCCCTGGGGTGCATCTGCACCAGTCTGAGCCTCCGAGTTGCTCTTCCCTCCGGCCCTGACTCTCACTGACTCACCGATGTGATGTGCGGGGCAACTTCTCACCCAGGTAGCCTTGGGCGCTCCCTGTCACTGAGCTGACAGCTGTAGGGTAGCAGCCAAGACTGCTGCTGGCTGGAGGCGGTTCTGGCTTCAACTGCAGTGTGTTGATGTAGCGAGTGTGCTAGACAGATCCTCGGTTGGGTTTTCTGACCACGTGCTTGTGTCGCACAGATCCCCCCCGCCATCCTGTAGTCTTATCTTCCTGTGTGTTCCCAGGCTTCTGGGCAGCTGGGCCTGCCCGGGGAAATGCTTGCAGGTGGGAGGCCGTACAGAGACCCAGTGTTCGCCCCTGAGCATCCACCGCTGCTGGGCAACTGCAGGACGCCAGGGGGGTGCCCAGTGACTCTGTCCTTTTATATCACAGCAGCGCCTGTGCTGACCTTCAAGTTACACTTTGGAATTGTAATACTAAAGGAAGAAAGAAACTAATTTGTAGAATATTCTGCCTTGAGATTCACTTGTAGTCACTTGTAATGGGGCTCTCCCCAAGGGCTTGGAGGGTGGGGGAGGGCTTATTGGTGTTGGGGGACAAGGAGGGGCTCATTGGCCTTCCAGCTTGGTGCTTCTGGGTGTCCCTGCCCTGGGATGTATCAGGATGGCTTTGCCAGCAGGGGAAGCCTTGGGAGGCCCCAAGGACCTTGGCCAAGCTGCAGGTGTGGGCTGGGGGCACCGAGGTGGGAAAGCCAGGAGCTGGAGACTCCCTGTGTCCAGATAACCCCCCCATCCAGCCACAAAGAACAGGCACCCCTCCTTCCGCCAGCTGTGCCCTGCCTGAGTCAGTCTTGTTTGTCTCCTGCCCATACTGACAGCTCAGACCCAGCTGCCACTGGGGACACCCCCAGCCATCAGTGGAAAACACCCAACAATGATTAAGACCAAATGTCTTCCCATGGGAGGGGGTTGGGGGGTGGTTCCAACAAGGATTCCCAGACAAAGTAGGCCAAGTTCTGGCAGCCTTTTCTCTTCTGGAGACACAGATTCAGCGAGGCTGTGGGTTCCTGGAGTCACACAGTGTGGCAGTGGTGTCAGAGCTGGGCCAGGGATGGGCTCAGTGTGTGGGCCAGGAGCAAATCAACAGCACTGCTCCCCACCCCTTGGAAGGGGTTGCCACCAGGGGCAGTTTTGACTAAAACCTGGGAAGCCATGACTCAGAGCGTGGGTCCCCAGGGTCTCTTTGGGCCAGCCAGGCTGCTGCAGACACAGACAGGAAGCACACCTGACGCTCCTCCACCCTCGGGCTGCACAGCAGGGCCGGGACTCATGCTAGCTTGCTGAGTGACTTGCTTTCCTGCGTGACCTCTGGCAGGCTGCTCTCTCTGTGCATAGCCATTACCGGGACTGGTCAGGGCCTGCTTCTTCTTCCACCCGCTCAGGGTGGCCTAGAGATTGGAGGTGAGCAGTCGGGGCTTGGATGGCCTGTGTCACCAGGGCATGTGGCCTTGGGCCAGTTACTTCCTCTCAGAGCCTCGGGCTCCTCCTCTGAGGATGGGGCTGTTGGTGTGAAATGAGGTTAGCACGTGGAGTTGGGAGCAGCAGGGCGCACACGCACAGGTAGCCGCCCTGGCCACGATCCCTCCATCGCTTCCAAGTCCTGGGACACACGCTCATCACTAAGGGGTTCAGCCTCTGATACTGTTTCTTGGTCTCAGTTCCTAAGGAGTGATTTTCAGTGGTGTCTCTTCTGTCCCAGCATACATCCAGCCAAGCAGCCACAGCTGCCACATGCAGGCTCCAGGGTCCTACTCGCCTTTTGTCCAGGGATGCCATATGTGGGAGAGTAGAATGTAAGCGGTGGCCCCGGTAGGCTGCAGGGCAACCTCTCTGAACCTTAGCGCCCCCCACCTGGGAAGGGGCATTACACCTTCCAGGGGGAGGGCTAAGGAGGAAATTGTCAACAGCCGAGTCCAAGGTTCACAGCCAGAGGGCAGGTAGGATCCAGGGCTGGGCCTGGGAGGACAGTGTGTGCCCCCTCCCCAGCCTCCCCACCTTCGGCCAGGCCAGGACCATCTTCAAAGCACTTTCATGCCCATCTATTCTCTGCTGTGGGCACCACATTCTCCATGGGACTAGATTTTATGGAAGGGGAAGGGGCTGTGGGTAGGCAGGTGCCAGGTTGCCAGGCCACAGATCAGCATGGTAGGAACCTGGCGCTGGGGCTGGTGGTGGGGAAGGGACTGCCCTGAGGCAGTGACAATTAGCCCAGCCCCATCTCTGGGCACAGATAAAGGGACACTGAAGGGCACAGCTGGCCAGCCTGCTCTTCCCCCTCTGCCTGGGTTTTGTAGAAGACTCAACAGATACATCAGAGAGGGCCAGCGAGCTGCCCACAGGGGCCCTAGCCCCCATCACGCCAGGGAGCAGTCCCTGCAACTAACATGGTGGGCAGGTCTCTGAAGACCTCAGAGTGGGGCTCCAGGAAAACCTCGGTGCCTGAGCTGGAGAAAGGCTGCAAGTAAGGGCCAAGCTGTACCCACCCCTGCCCAGAAAACCTTCCTGCCCCAGAACCCAGCCATCTGCAGACAGGTCTCCAAGGGTATTATCCCCCTGGCTCCCGAGGCCTGCTCTCACTGACTCACTTGCTGCTCTGCCCCCAGATGTGCCCCAGGGTAGCAGGTGAAAAGCCGCTGCCTGCTGAGATGCTGCGCAGTAGAGATTGCGGCAGAGGGGTCGGGAGAAAAATTTCTGACTTTTAAGATTCTCCAAATTCAAGAAGTCACGCTGTGCTTTGGAATGGTAGATGCTCATTTATGTAAAATAATAACAAATGTTAAACAAACTTAAAAAAATACCTTTTCTGAGGGGGAGGAGGTCCCCAGCCTGCCGCTGGATGGGGAGGGGGGTTAACACCATTAGGGTGCAGGAAGCAGGGATTCCACCACAGCCCATGGTGGGCACTGAGGTCTGTCGGTTGGTCTGTGCATCCTCATGCGGTCAGCGGCGGGCAGCCTGCTGATGGCCTCGGGAGGGGGTGCCATGGCTGGGCGGAGCACATGAGCGGCAGCACTGGGTGTAGGCAGTGGGCAGCTGGCAGCGGCCCAGCAGGCGCCGTGTCTCGCAGAATCCTAATGACAGGTGGTCCTGCTCACAGCCTGGAGAAGGGGGCAGGGGGGCATCAGTGGTTTGGGGTACACAGAACCTGGCTCCCCACACCAGTCACCTTAAGGAGGCTCCAGCAGCTCCCTGGCATGCAGAGGGCCCCGGTTTCTGGAGGGGCTCCCGAACCGGAGTTGCACGTCTCCAACTGTGGCTGTCTCTGTCCCACCTTCCCATGGCCGACCCCCAAGATTGGAGAACAGGCACTGGTGGGCTGAGGTTTCTGGAGGAAAGGTCCTGAGACCCCACCCTGACCCCCTCAAATGCCCGCAGAAGAGCCTGCCCAGGGCAATGCCCTGCCACCCCATCTCCATCCTTGCTCAGCCTTGGAATCCCGACAAAGCCTGGCACAGAACTGCAGTCCTGGGGGCTGCTGCCAGCCTGCAGTGGCCTCGGCCCCTACTCCCGGCACCTCCCCCTGCTCCAGTGCACCTGTCCTACCAGGCCTCTGTGACCCACTCCAGCCACAGGGGCTGCACTCAGCCTCGGCTTTGGGGTCACAGGATCCTATCTCCCAGGCCAGCCTTCCACTTCTCAGGGAGGCCACGAAGCCTCCAAAGACTGGACCTTGCAGCCTGTCAGCGGAAACCAGGGGCTGAGGCTTGTCAGGGCTGAGGCTCGGCTGGGCCCTCCTGCCTGTGGTTATTGGAGCTATGGTGGGAAGTGGCTTTTTTCCAGCCTCCTAGCCTTGCTCCTGATGCTGCTGTCACTGCTGAAAACCCCCAGCTGCCGCCCTGGCCCTGCTCACTCCAGCACACCTCCCGGGAGAGAAGCAGCAGGAGGGGAGCAGCCAGCCCTGGGTCTGGGCCATCCTCCAGGCCCTGCAGAGGGCACGAGGCAGCAGGCAGGCTCCTCCAGCCCAGCTCCGGGCAGAGCTCCAAAGCGCACATCTGCAGGCTGCATCCTGCTCGCCCGGGGTGACCTCACACAAGCTGCCTCACCTCTCGGGCCTCCATCCCCTCTGTCAACCCCACCTCCGCAGCAAATAGATGCGGCCATGCTGGGTCATTGCAGTGACCACACACTCTGGAGCTTCCAGGCTTTCCAAATATCCACCACACTGTCCCACACACCAGCAAAACATCCTGGCAATTCCAGGTCTCAAGGTGCAAGACATCTTCCTGCTTCCCCTCCCTCCACTGTTCACGGGCTGCTGAAAACACTGGCAGCTTTAAACTCACTTAAGACAGCTTCTAGTTCAGCCACCTAAGCAACCCCACCCTCCACCCACTCACACCCACCCCTGGAGACCCTGCAAGCCCAAAGCCTTGTGAGCGATCGTCCCTGGTTCTGGGCCCCCAGGCGCCTCAGTTCCTGTTCCCTGCCCCATCTGGTCCTCACCACCTGGTATGGTAACCACCTGTTCCCTGTAGCCAGCCTAGCCCTGACAAGCAAGAGATGTGATGCCAGCAGCCAGCTCAAGCAGCTGAGAGCTCACAGGAGCGCTGAGATGCAGGCTAGGTGCGTGCTGAGGACTGGCAGGGCAGGGTGGGGGCACTGCCTCTGGGCCTTGAGGTAATGGGATTTGAGGCTGAACACTGGGGGGGGGGTGGGGACAGAGTGTCTCTTTCAGCCACCTTAGCAGTGGGGGCAGCAACACCTCCTCTGGAAAGCCATCCCTGCGCCCTGTGCCTGACTGGCCTGCCCTTGCTCCCAGCCCTGCCCTCAGTGCCACCTGGGAGGGCCTGGTCCCATGCCTAGACCCCACTCGGTACTCACACTGTGGGATCAGCTCCTGTCAGCGGGGAGGGGCGTGAGAACAGTGGGGACAGCCCTTGAAGCTGCAGGGCAGCGAGCCCCTCTCACGGGACATGCCCGAGAGGCCTGGGCAGAGCCCCGGGATGGAGCCCTAATGCAGAAGCAGGCAAAGACGTGGGCGAGACACCACTGTGCCCGAAAGATGGGGCAGAGGACCTGCCCAGCACAGGCAGGAGTGGGGGAGACAGGTTTCACAGCCGAGGCCCAGCCCGCCAGGCTTCGTTATCAGGTGCGGGTCTGAAAGCCCTGAACATGCGCCGAATCTGTGCCAGTGTTGTGCTGTGCCCACTGAGTCTGTGCCCGGACCTGTGCTTCATCCCATTTACTTCATTTAATCCTCCTGACCCTCCTCTCCCAAGCTATCCCCATTTTACAGATGAAAACACAGTGACCCAGCAAGGCAAAGCAACCTGCCCAGAGTCACTCAAGCAGCCAGTGGGACAAAGACTCACTGACCCAGTTGACTCCAGGGCCCAGCTGAGGGCCCACAGCTGAGATTTCTGAACCCCTTCGTTCTAAACAGACCTGGCAGAAGGTGTCCTGCCCACCTGAGGCTCCTCTTCTGCCCCCTTCTGCCGCTGGCCTTTGCCAGGCTCCCTGATCGCCCCAAGTTCGTCATTCCTGCCTCAGACTTCACACCTACTGTCCCTTTTATCCCTGTCCTTGGCATCACTGACTCCTCCCTCGGGTCTCAACTCGAGGCCCCTCCTGGAAAGGCCTTCCCTGACATCACAACACACATGCCCTTTCCTTGTCTGTTTCTCCCTGGCAGGCTGTGAGCACCAGCAGGGCAGGACCTCGTCCAGTCACTGCTGCACGAGTAGTGGCCAGAGACAGCCTGGCTCTCAGCCACACTCAATAGCTGTTTCACCCAACCCAGGACCGACCAGGTGCTGCCAAGCCCTTGCTCCCTGCTCCTCCACACAGCCCAGCTCACCTGGCCCAAGGGCCCCACCACCCACTGCGTGCAGGGGTGAATGTTACAGGGCCTCGTGGCATTGGGTCTCAGTGCCTCCTCGCAGAGGCCTGGCTCCAGACAGGTCATCAGACGCTGCTGTTCACCACCACCACAGGCCCTCAGAGCACTGGGGTGCAGGGAAGGAGTCAGGGCACAGCCAGGGTCTGAGGGCGCCCCCTCCCCCCAACTGGACCCCCAGGCCTCACCTCCCTCCAGGAAGAAGTGTAGCAGCTGAGGCAGGGCTGGGCCCTGCAGGGCCGGTGCGCGGGTGGCTTGGCTGGCCCCGGCTGACAACGGAAGGATTGCAGTGGCCGGAGGTCCCGTGTCCCCACACACTGCACATCCCGCACTGAGGAGCCTCCACCACAGCTGCAGGAGCACTGGGGACGGAGAGACGCGTATGGACACCCCCCATGTGCAGGCCCACACATGTGACCCCGTGAGGCGTGTGGCAGGGAAGGCATCAGGCCCACGTTCCAGCCCGGGGAAAATCCCTGAAGAGCCCCAGCAGGAGGCCAAGGCTGGCAGGCCTCAGGCAAAAGGTGCCCAGCCAGGGGCTGCCATGGGCGGGGACAGACGGAGAAAGGGAGGAACAAAGACAAGCTGATGAAAAGACAAGTCCAGATGGGGTCAGAAAAACAGAGTGGAGAAGACAGGCCAAGCCAGACAAAAATGAAGACTCCCAGGAGATTCAGATCCAGTGCCATCGGGTGCCCAGACGTGCAGCCCAGAGCCCTCCCCTGCCGCTCTCGGAACACAGGCCGTGGGGACCCAGGGCTCCGCCCCGTGCCCTGGGGCTCCCTGCCCTGGCTCCATTCTCACACACCTTACTCCAGTTGCCCGAGTGCCAGGTGGCACAAGGCCACAGGTGGCAGCGGTGGGCAGGCTGGGGCCGGCCAGCAGGGGCGCAGTCCTCAACCCGGTCGGAGCTACAGCACACCGGCCTCCAGACGGCACCCAGGCCGCAGGTGGTGGAGCACTGCGGGGCACAGACCCGTGAAAGCCAGGCAGACCCCATCCCCGCCAGGCCCCCACAGCCAGGAACTACCCACCTAGGCTAGCAAGACCTCAGCAAGACAGGCCCCTCTTCTGGGCCTCAGTTTTCTTATTTGCAAAATAGACTCCTCCATCCCCAACCCAGGAAGACCGTGAAAATAAAGTCAACCCCCTACCCCCAGCAACCAACTGACCCTGCCCACAAAGGACAAAGGGACTGTGTTCCAGTGTCACTGGTGCAGAGGTAGGGGAAGGGGACCCTGCGGGCACCCCTGACCAGCTATCCTGACCAGCCTGCCCCTTCCCACACCCAAAATAGTTATCTGAACAGAAGCTTGCTTCTCCTGCAGTGACCATCTGGGAACCCAGGGAGGGGACACTGACCAGCTTCTTTCATGCAGCTCAGACCCCTGCAGGTCACTGCCAAAGGACGGTGGAGCCATTGAGGGCAGAGCCAGGTGGCAGTGGGCCGAGCCCAGCATGGAGGAGCCAGGCTGAGCCTCAGGGAAGCTTGCTGCTTTCTGGGCAGGACTAGGCCTGCAGGCCATGAGGGGACCCTCCCCACTGCACAGCTGTCTGAGTGAACTCTGTCCTGGGATGTGCTGCCAGTGTGTGCCTGCCCTGGCTTCCCTGAGGCCCCCTGTGCTGCCCAGGAATGGGCCCTGTGGTCCCCTCATCTGCCTAATCCTGGGAACCCCTGCCCCGAGGGAGGCAGGACAGACGGCGCCTGTGTCCCACTCTGTTCACTTTCAGATGAGGCAACAATCACCAAGGTCCTGGGCAAACTCCCTCACCAGCCCGGCCCGCACCACTTGCCTCGCTCCAGTTTCCAGCTGGCGTTCCTGGCAGCCAACAGGTCCACAGGGGGCCCTGCCTCAGCCAGGCTGGGGGCCAGGGGCTGGGTCTCAGGGGCTCTGCGGCTATTTGCAGGGCTGTCCCAAGCTGGCGTGGACAGCAGCCCAGAGCTCAGGGGCACCTCAGGCTGAGGGACTCGGGCTGGCCCTCAGGTCCCGGGCTCCGGGCACGGTCAGGGTCAGGGTCAGGTGTGTGCCCGAGGCCAGTAAGGATTGTGGGGAGAAAGGTGCCCCACACTGCCACCGTCCGCAGGTCCCAGGAGCTTGGTCCTGGGGTTGGGGAGTTGGGAGTCCCCGGCTGCAGGGGGCTGTCCCTGCCTTCCGTCTCTGGCAGAGGGACTATGGGAGGAGGAAGGGGAGGAGCTGCCTCCACAGTGGGCCTCAACTCACTGTCCCCAGACCCCAGGCCACCCTCCAGAGCTGGCTTCCAGGCTACAGTCCCTCCTGTCCACAGCTCCACCACATCAGTACCAGGAGAGGAGTGGGTGCTGCCGACGGGGGACAAAGGGTGCAGCATGGGGCTGGGTCTCAGGGGCAGGTGGGGGGCTCCGCAGCCTCCAGATTCCTCATCGTCCTTGGAAACCTCATTGGTCCTGTCCCGCCATGGAGAGGACAGCTGGCGCTGGCTGTCCTCACCAACCAAGTCATTTTGGCCCCCAGGGGTGGCAGGCATCTGCACGCCATCATGGGAAACCCTGGGCCAGGGCAGGCTGGGGAGCCCAAGGTCTGGGGCCCCTATGGGGGTGTGTTCCTCAGGCAGGAAATTGACCAGAGTTCCCAGGGGTCAGCTCTGAGGGTGGGGGTGGGGAGCGGCCGGCCTGACTGGGCCAAGGGCTAGGGGACCAAGGTCCCGGTGCCCCCTCCTCCGTGGCTGCAGGGGGCTCTGTGGCAGACACGGGGCTACCTGTGGAGGGTGCAGCAGGACGGCCATGTGGTGTAGGCGTCCCATCCCCTGTCCCCGCCAGGTCTACATTGGGCTCCTCAAAGGGCCCTTAGGACAGGTCCTCGTGGAAGTTGATGAAATTGTAGTCGTAGTAGAAGTCGTCCACAAATACGGGCCCCAGCGGGTCCAGCTCCAGGGCCTCCTCGTCGATGGCGTTGCCCATGCTGGCTGGCCTGGGTGCTGAGGTGGGTGAAGGGCGTGGGGCCAGGTGGCGCGGGATGAAGTCAGCCTCGTTGAAGAGCTCGTAGCTGGAAGAGCCGCTGCCTGAGCCTTCAGGGACCAATGTGTCCAGGAGCCGTGGAGAGTGGCAGAGAGCAGGTGACTTGTCAGGCTGGCTGCTGGGCCTCGTCACAGGGGACACCAGTGTCACGGGTGTAGAGGACACTTCGGTGCCAAGTGCCCTCCCCGCATGTCACTGAGCACTGGGGGGGAAGCTAGAGTGAGGGGCTCAGGCTGGGAGGCGGGCTGCCAGGGGACACTGGGGCAAGGCAGGGACAAGGCGCTGTCCACTGTCCGGTGTCAGAGTGGCAGGGACCCCAGCCAGCCCTCTCTGGCCCTACCCAGCTCAAGGTCATGGCTGTGACCACGGCTTTGCAGAGGCTTCCTGATCCCTGAGGCTTTGGAGTCAGGCTGGACCCTGGAATGCCCCAGACTCACTCCCACCCACAGTACCAGGCAGTAAGGGCTGGAGGAAGGCTGTCTGCCTCCCTGTAGCCTGAGACCAAGGGTGTCGCTGGAGGCGGCCCTTCCCATCCCGCACTCACCTGAGACCAGTTCCCCACAGCCCAGGTGGCCGGACAGGGCACGTGGCGGTTGCAGGGGGTTTTAGCTGGGGGCCAGGGGGTTCACAGGCGGGCGGCTCCAGGGCGCTCTGCTCATCCAGCCCCACGCTGCGGATGCAGAGCATGACCCGGCGTGAGAGGCCCCCAGGCCCGCAGAAGCACAGCTGCCACTCACCTGCCCACCACCTGGCAAGGGCACATGGGTGGCATCTGCAGGTTCACCAGCAGGGAGGGTCAGGCCAGGCTCCCAGGCACTCGGGGTTGGTCCCAGAGCTGGGACCAAGGCCAGTGGCTGCTTCTACAGAACTCCAAGCCCAGGTAGGTGTCCTGCCCCCTAAGTCTGGTGACATGGCCCAGCCCCTCCGCTCCTGCCACCCTCCCCTCAGGGGAAGTGATCGTGACCTGAGGCCTATTTCCATATCCAGGGACCCAAGGAGGAGGACCACAGGTGTCCAGGCTGGCCCAGGCTGGAGTAAGGGGTGACCAGGAGCTGGGGCTTCAGCCTTGGGAAGACCCGTGAAAACCTGGCTGCCTGTGCTCCTCCCTGGTAACTCTGGGGCCCAGAAGTAGGGGCCTGTGGCAGACCCAGGCCGCCTGGGGGTGGGGAGTTGGCAGGGGTGTGGAGGCAGCTCACCTGGCAGGGCAGGGCTACTCACTGCACTTCCTCTGGCAGTCATCGGGCTGGCCCAGGGGGTCACAGTGCCCCTCGTCCACAGGCCCTGCCTGCCACTCCGAGCAGTACACATTCTGCCTCTGCACACCTAGGGGCTGTGGGGCTCAGCCTGCGCCTGGCACCCAGGTGCCCACCGCCCAAGACCCAAAGACACCATTTCTGCCAGAACCCTCCCAGAACAGCACCTCACCACCCGTGTCCTGATGAAGGCAGACCTCCCCGGCTGCCTCCTCCTTGCTGTCCCTGCTCTCACCCGCCCTCTCCTACGTAGCCTCCCTCTGACTGTCCCTGGAGAGGTGGCACAGTATGGAGGTTTAGTGGGTTGGGTCCCCAGACCCTCTGCTTCCTAGCTGAGATGCCTGGGCGGCTCATTTGGCCACGCTGAACCTCAGCGGCCTCCTCTGTGAAGTTGGAGTGACAATCCTGCCTGCCTACAAGCCCCGGAGGGAGGACTGCTTGTGGCCTTGCACATGCGGGCTCAGCCTGTGCCCAGCACATCCTAAGAGCTCGATCCGTGCCAGCTGCTGCTAGCATACAAACCCAGCCATGACGTCAAGGCTGCCCCACTGTCCACACCCTTCCCAGTGGCTCAGAGAACATCTGGAGAAGAAATGCATCAAGGGGCAGGCCCCGCTCCCCGCCCCCACACCAGCCTTGGCATTGCTCCTGTCCTTCATACCTTCTGCCACTGCCCACCCCGGGCTTTTCCACAGCCACGCTCCTCACTTAAACTTACTTCCAGGCCCCAGCCTCAGGACCCTCTCTGCTGGTGGCTCTGCTTTCTCTGCTCCCCTGGGGTCTCAAGAGTAAGCTGTCCCTCCCCTGAGCTGTCAGTCCCACGCCCATCCCCCTTTCCTCACCAACAGATTCTGATATTGCTCAAGGTCCCAACTACAGCAATGGGACCTGCTGAAAACACCCTGAGGCCGCCCCCTCGAAACTAGGGTTTCTGGGACACAGTCCTGCCTGGGGAGAAACAGGGACGAGTCCCTCCTTCTTCCTGCCCAGAACATGGCAAGAGGCCTGGAAGGGAGGATGACATCTGTGACTAGCAGGAGGGGAGGGCTGCCGTGGCAAGGACGCTGCAGCTGAGGGACCGTCAGCTCTAGGTCCCGCCAGCTTGGACTGTGCACCTGGGACTTCCTGCCTGTCTGTCCTGGCCACCGCGGGGCACTTGCCTCTGCGTACACTCCTACATGGTCCACCTTTGAGGCAGCCGATTTGCTGAAAGACAATCCCCCAAATGTCTCGTGCTGCACATGTATTTGTTTGTTTCTCACGTTTGTCTATTTAAAGACACCTGAATTATGCCAGGTGCGGTGGCTCATGCCTGCAATCAATCCCAGCGCTTTGGGAGGCTGAGTCAGGTGAATTACCTGAGGTCAGGAGTTCAAGACCAGCCTGGCCAACATGGTGAAACACCAACTCTACCAATAATAAAAAATTAGCCAGGCATGGTGGCGCATGCCTGTAAATCCCAACTACTCGGGAGGCTGAGGCAGGAGAATCAGTGGGACCTGGGAGGCGGAGGCTGCTGTGAGGCAAGATCGCACCACTGTACTCCAGCCTGGGTGAGAGAGCAAGACTCATCTCAAAATAAATAGAATAAAACAAAGATAGCTGTGTTAGATAAAACGGTTTCCTGGCTTTGGAAGGCATCTACCCAGTTCTCCAGTTCTCATGTTGTCATCATAACAGCATTTTAAGGCTCCCTCTCTTCCCCTGCGCGCCCGCCCCCTCCCTCACTTCTCCTTTCCCTCCTCCCCACTCCTTCTCCTTCTCTCACCTCTTTCCTCCAAATAAATAGTAATAATAATTTTTAAATAGCATTTTAAGAAATGCTCAAGTGTCTCTATCTCAGATTCCCGATTCTGAGACCCTGAGGACACTGGGTGTCAACGATGGAAAGACTGAGGGGAAAGGGGGAGGACTAACAGAGTGGGAGACGGAGGCGGGGGTGGGGGGAGACTGAGGGTGAGCAGGGAGACTGAGGGGCTGGAGAGACCCAGGGGCCGGGGCGGGGAGACCAAGGAGCCGGGGGACTGAGAGGCACAACCGGGGGGAAACCGAGGGGTGTGGGGAGATGGGGTGGGGGGAGGCTGAGAGGTGGGGGGAGGCTGAGGGGTGGGGGGAGACGGGGAGGGGGGAGACGGGGAGGGGGGAAACTGAGGGGTGTGGGGAGATGGGGAGGGGGGGACACTGAAGGGTGTGGGGAGATGGGGTGGGGGGAGGCCGAGGGGCAGGGGGGACTGAGAGGCATGACTGAGGGTAGACTGAGGGGTGAGGGGAGACCAAGGGGCAGGGGGAGACCGAGGGGTGGGGGGAGACCGAGGGGTGAGCAGGGAGACCAAGGGGTGGGGGGGAGACTGAGAGGCATGACTGGGGGCAGACTGAGGGGTGAGGGGAGACCAAGGGGCAGGGGGA
>NW_022437504.1:33499-41512 GCF_009761245.1 Sapajus apella
CCAAGGGGCAGGGTAGGAGACCTGAGGTGGGAGATTCTGAGAGGCAGGGAGACCAAGGGGCATGGGGGGCATGAAAGGAAATATGGGGAGGAAGAGTCGGAGTTAATGAAAACATCATACTTTTTATATAGTTTAAAGAAATAAGTCGTCGTGCTAAGGGGCCACTAGGCTGGCCTCAGAGTGGTGGGGGGAACCTGGCTGTGCCCTGGCCTCCCTCCCCTCACTGCCCCCTTCCCTGCCACCTTCCACTGTTCCCCCTCCTGTCGGGGAAGCCCCTCATGGAGCGGCCACCAGGGAGCCCCAAGCTCTGGACCACTGGAGGGGCTTGAGAAGGGGAGCAGTGCCCCTACAGGCCCACAGCTAAAGCTCTGTGGGGGTGGGAGGGTCGTCTCCAGGACACAGCAGAAATGCAGGCGCGAGACCTGCCGGAGCTCAGCCAGGACAAAATTGAGAGGGACCTGTGCCCCCTGGATGGAGAACGCCAAGGGCTGGGGCACGCTGAGCACTCGCCGCAAGCTGCCCCCACCTGCCGCATCTATTTACCACCCAGCGGGCATGCGACATGGAGCAACTGCCAGCCTCATTTCACAGATGGGGAACTGAAGCTCAGAGAAGCAAACGTCAAGACCCGTGGTGGCCCAACAGTGAGCTGGAGGCTGAAGCCAGCATCCCTGTCCAGAGCCAAAGCCCCTGCTGGAGGGGCTGTGCCTGTCCCTCTTCTCACCTGTGCCGCAGGTGACTGTGCACTTGGTCCAGGGTCCGTAATGCCAGGAGAACTCGGGCGGTGGGACCTCGCCATGGCCATCTGCCTCCCTGTGGACGGTGTACTCATAGCGCACCCCAGGGTTGCTGTCCTGGAACAGCAGCTGGGCGAGCAGACGGGCCCCGTGAGCATGAGGCATCCTGTCCATCCACCCAGCCCTAGAGGAGCTGACCCCAGCCACCTCTGAACTGCAGCTACATCACGGGGCCATTTTAAAAGATGGAGAAACTGAGGCAGAGGTTGCAGCAGGAGGGCCTGGCTGAGAGCCAGGCTCTGTGACTGCCCCAGCGCTCACTCCCCCAGGATGAGACCCTGCCATGGGCCTGGGGTCTGCACCTCTGCTCCCCGCTCCTGGGCCTCGGGAAGCACGCACCTGAATCCAGACAGGCTCGTTGGTGGGACCTGGGGACGTGAGGTTCTCCCAGTTGCTCCTGCATGCGTATGCAAAGGTGGTCCCTGCCACCTGGTAGTCCCTGTCCCACTGTATGGTCCAGCCGCCGTCGAGGAAGTACTTCTTCGGGTCCTCGCTCTGCAGTGCCAGGAAGTTAGCAGCCTCCGCCACCTCCTGGATGCGGCTCTCACGTGCGCCAGCTGGGATCAGACCCACGTCCACACACCCTGCCGGCCACAGGTTGTGTACAGGTTGTGCTCGGGGTGACAGGGTCGCTTATCCCCACCCGCTGCCCTCACCTCTCTCCCAACTTACACCCCGCCTGCTGATGTCAAAGATTCCACCGTTACCTTAAAAGTCTGAGCTCTCCCAATTGCTCAGATATGTCATAGGTCACCAAAACCTCACAGAGGCGCCCCACATCCTGACCCCGTGTCCATGCCCCATCACCCCTCTCTTGGGGACCTAAACTGGTCTCACCACAAGGCTGGGTCCACCCAACACTCAGGGCCAGCTGGCATTCTCTTTCTAAAATGCCAGCGTGCTCCGGCCTTTCTCCCGGGTCACCCTCCTCAGCCCACACGGCTGCTTTTATTCACCCGCTTCTGTAACACCCATCACGCGCCGGGCACTGCTCACGTGTAAAATGAATAACAACCCTAGAATGTAGGTACCATTGTTGTCCCCATTTCACAGATGAGGAAGGTGAGGCAGGCAGGGATAGTAACATGAATGAGCAACCTGCTGGGATCTAAGGACAACGGGGTTTTCCTCAGGAAACCTTCCCTGACTTCCCCAAGCCAGGAGCGTCTTCCTCGGTGCTCCCAAAGTCCTCTGGGCCTCCCTGCACTGCATTGGCCACACAGAAGTTTCTGTCCCCTGCGGGACTGAACGATTCACCTGCATGTCCCCATCACCTAGCACAGTCAGCACTCGAACAAAGTGTGCAAAGCAGACCCAAGGTGAGGGCGTGGAGCTGAGGATCTCAGAAGCTTCAGGAGGAGACCACCATCCTCCTAGAGGCCCAGGGGCTGCACACAAGCTGAGCTGGACCTGCCTGGGGTCTCTGGGACAAGAGGTCTCCCCACGGGGACAGGTCTCTGTACTTGGGTTAGGGGTCCCTGACTCCTACATGAATTCCACCCCAGCAAGTCTTCCCTGCTTAGCCATCTATGGCTGGGTGGGGACCACGAGGCCAATGGGGGGACCCGGGGCAGATGGGGAAGCGGCCACCAGGTAAAGAGCATATCCCTCCCCCACAGTGGTCCCACCCGTACCCAGGCCCTCGGCCTCCACGAAGGTCTCGCTCACGGTGTGGCAGGTGGAGCCATTGCCGTGGCACACGCCACAGCGGTCCTCCATGGCACCGGAGTCAATCTTGAAGTCACAGCCCACATTCTGCAACACACAAGGGAGGGGAAGCCCATGGTACTGGCAGTCAGCCCTCTGTGGCCCCAGCCCTGGGGGCCAGCCAGGGTCAAGAGGAGACAGCTGGAGTGGGAGTTGGGAGGCCTCTCTCTGGCCCTGCCCCACCCCAGCTGTGCCTCTGACCCAGGTGAACTTCTCTACCTCCCTGAGCCTCAGTGTCCTCAGATGTGAGACGGTGAGACCCGCCCCTCCCTTAAAGGCATGTCTTGAGCATCACATGTGACAAGAGAAGGGAGTTCTGCAAAGGCTGCGGGCAGGCAGGGACCTGATTCACCACGGGCTTCTGACCAGTGCGTGCAGGGAATCTGAACATCAGAGGTGCTGGGGGTAGGCCCCTCCCTGCTGGTCCCCCTCTGAGCCCAGGCCCGGACACCCCAGCGGCTTAGGGGGCTACAAGCAGGGGCAGGTAGGTGGCTGGGGAGATGGGCAAAGATGAGACGCCTTCAGGGCTAGAGCCCTTCATGTCACCTGTGCCACCTCATCTGACCCCTTCTATCAGGGAGGAAACCACTGCCTGTGGTCAGCAAGCTGGCAAGAGGTCAAGCCCTGCCTGGGTTCCGGTGTCCTGGCTGGGGCGGTGCTGGCACAGCATCCAAGGAGACCAGGGGCAGCGAGCCCTGACTGGCAGGGGTCTCCAGTGCCAGGAGGCCTGGTATGGGCTTTGCCTTAGTGGTATAGAGGGTGGGGTCTGGGAAGCCCAATGGCAGAGCATGGGGAGGGTGGCCAGAGGACCAGGAGGGACCCAAGGGAGAACCTGGGGCCTGCCAGTGGGGCTGGGGGCGGGCGGTGCTGGGACAGCCTCTTCCCGACCAGGCACACCTTGCCGATGCCATTGATGCAGAAGTCCTGGCTGACCCTGCCCTGGTAGCAGGGGGTGCCATCAACCACAGCGTCCCACAGCTTCTCGGCAAAATACTCATTTGAGGGCCGGCAGTGCAGCTCACAGGTGTTCTTCACTGGGGGCCAAGTAGAAGAGCCATCGGCGACAGCCGGGGCAGGAGTTACGGAGGCCACCAGGAAGACCCCTCCATGACACACATCCATGGCAGGCTGGAGGCTCCAGCTAGGCTGGTAGCTATCTGCAAGGCTGCAGACTGGGGAGCTGGGAGAAGCAGCAGCCCCAGGGCACAGCGGGGGCGGCCCAGGCTTGGGGTGGAGACTGAGCCTCCTGCTGCATCATAGGGTAGTCTTGGGTGCACACAGCCCCAGCCCTCTGAGCCTCAGTGTCCTCGTGGGAGGCAGCACCCACCATCATTGACCATAGGCACCCATGTGTGCAGCTTGCCCTTGTAGAGCATAGCGTCAAATTGGCTGCACTGGACATGGCGGAAGGAGGGGCAGCCAGAGGGGCAGGCTTGTAGGTTGCAGAGGCAGAAACGCTTCCGCTGGCCCACGCAGTACTTGCCCTTGTATTTGGGCCTGTGGGGAGATGCAGGGAGGGCCCGGTGAGTGCTACTAGGCCACAGCCCGGAGTGAGTGGCCACCTCCTGTACCCGCACCCCGAGATCCCTGCCACCCAGCTCTGCGCACATGCTCTCCTCCCATGGGCTGCCCCTGCTCTGGCCCAGACACACCCTCCCTGTTTGTAAGGACCTTCGGGGAAGTAGCAGCAGGAAGCCTGAGCTTTGTCCCCAACCTACTGTGTGACTGTGGGCAAGTCTCTGGCCAACCCCCTGGGCCTCAGTTTCCTCATCTGTAAAATGGGGTTGAGGCTGACTCTGCAGAGGGCTGTTGAGAAGCTGTGACAAGCTGCAGGCATGACTGGCACTGACTGGAGGGACTGCTCCGAGTCCCCAGCCCATGACACCAGTGTCCTAACGAGCCCTTGAGTCCTCAGCCTCCCTCCTGGTGGCAGTTCCCCCAGCCCGGGTGTAAAAAAAAGCCCCCAGGGCCCCAGCCAGCTGAGAGGTCTGCCAAGTCACAGCTCCTGAAACCCTCCTCATCTAGGCCAGGGTAGCTGGACCCAACCCGGCTCAGACCTGGAGATCTGGAGGCAGGGAGGTCACAGGGACCTTGGTGGGGCTGGCTGTGAACCCCATGCCTTCCCTGAGCGGCCTCGTGAAGAGGAAATCAGCTGGGCAGTGCCTCGGTCTACGGTACTGCTGGGCTCTGCGCCTCACCACATTCTCACATCCCCCTGTTTAAACGGGGAAACGGAGGCCCAGAGAAGGGGTGAAGAGGGGATTCAAACCCTGAGCCATCTAAGATCCAGGGCCCATGCTCTTCCCCATTGCCCTCACTGTCCTCCCTCCAGCCGGCCGCTGCTTTGCCGTGTGGCCTCTGATGAGTCTCTCTAGTCTCTGGGCCTCAGTGTCCCCCTCTCTGCAAAGGGGTCAGCAGTGGGGACCTGTCAGCCCCAGAACCCTCCTTGAAAATGACTCAAGGTGGCCTGGACACTCGGACTGACCGTTATGAGGACACTTCTAAGAGCCAGAGGCTGGGACAGAGTCAAGCCCCTGCAATCGGCTGACTGCTTGGGTCCCTCTGTCCCATCGCCCAGGGCACCTTGGGCCCCACACTCACACAGGCTGCGTGCACTGCCGCTCAGCGCTCTGCACACCCATGCCACAGCTCCATGAGCAGATGGACCAGGTGCTCCAGCTGGACCAGCCACCGTCCACGGCCTCAGGCCGGAAGCCCACAGGTACCCACTCCCCATTGAGACACCACTACTGAGACAGATGGAGGTAGAGCCACCCCCACCCCCACCCTCAAGCCTATCAGTCATCCTCACCCTAGTGAGAACAAGGTGGGTGAGAAGGCCACGGAAAGCACAGAGAGGAAGGATGGAAGGTGAGAGAGGCCCCTCCCAATCATCACCATCACATGTGGCCCAGGCCGCAGGGTGGAGCTGAGCAGGGAGTAAAACAGCCCACATGCCAGACTCAGCTGAAGGCACCTGGGGAATCATGGAATCAAGCCCTGTGCCCAATGCTTCCACTTTGTAGACGGGGGCTTGGGCTGCAGAGAGTGGGGGTCTGCTAGGAGCACAGCAAAACTGTAAGCTGGGGCTGACGCCCGGGCCCGGACACAGCAGGAGGTCTGGCCTCTCCCTCCCACCGCTGGAACTGGGCACCTCCTACCTTGTTCTCCCCACACCAGGTGCCGTCCACGGCTGCATCCAGCTTGGAGTGACAGGTGGTCCCGACAGAACACCAAAGTGTGCGGCAGACATTCTGCAAGGAGGAGGCACAAGCCACACCCTCACCCCACCCCACCCTCGTGCCACCAGCCGCCCTGCCCCCACCCTGTCCCCAAGGACCCCCTGGACACCCTTCTATATGGCGGGGGTCCACAGATCCCCAGATGTCCCTTATGTGTCTGCTCCCACCTTCCTCTCCAGACCCTGTGGTGGTGTAGGGGGCCCGGGGATGCGCTGCTCACAGCACTCCCCATCTGTCCACCCCTCTCCCGGCCCAGCCCCACCTCTGGAAACACTTCCGTTAGAAGATCACTCCAGGCAGTCTTCTCCAGGATAAACAAACCCTCCCCACACGGGTTCCTTCCCCACCTCCACTTTTTTTTTTTTTTGAGACAGAGTTTCGCTCTTGTTGCCCAGGCTGGAATGCAATGGCGCATTCTCGGCTCACTGCAACCTCCGCCTCCTGGGTTGAAGCCCTTCTCCTGTCTCAGCCTCCCAAGTAGCTGGGACTACAGGCATTTGCCACCATGTCCAGCTAATTTTTTGTATTTTTAGTAGAGACGGGGTTTCACCATGTTGGCCAGGATGGTCTTGATCTCTTGACCTTGTGATCCACCTGCCTCAGCCTCCCAAAGTGCTGGGATTACAGGCATGAGCCACCGCGCCTGGGCCTTTTCCCTCTTAAAAACCAGCCCCTGGGAGGCTAAGGGACTTGTCACAGTGGATCCGTGATTGACCCAGAATTCAGAGCCGGATCTGTGGCTGTCCATCCTTGGCCTCTCCCACAGGCCTCTGACGTGTCACAGTATCATATGGGAGCACAGCCCAGGCCAAGCGAGGTTCCTCCCAGGCTGGCATCCACTGGCTGGTGAGGGCTGCCCCCTGAGCCCTCACTGGGTCCCCACACCCTGGTACCCACCCCAGCCCACTCACATCCATGTTGTCGTGGAAGGCAGAGTAGGCCCCGTACTGGAGGCGGCACTGGTGGCTCACATCATAGAGGACGCTGGGCGGCACTGAGGGGAAGTCGATGATGTACTTGGCAGGAGAATCATCCAGGCACAGGCCCCACCTGCGGCTAGAGATGGGATGGGAGCAAGGAGAGTGGGGCAGCCTGTGAGACCCATCGGAGAGGCCTCGGCTGGGCTGGGAGGGGAGGAGGGAGTGGCACAGAGCCCCACCACTGTAGGAGAACTCCAGCCCCCCGCTTGGCTCAGCCACCCTGCAGCCAGCAGTAGAGGCCCTCCCGCCCACGCTCATCTCACCTCCTGGGCACACCAGCTCAACAACCCCAGCCCCAGTGCCCAGCCTCTGCACACGCTGCCGCCTCCACCCCGCTCCTCTTGCCCTACCGCTGCAGCCTCCCCTCCAGATGCAGCGCCAGGGTCCTTCCCTCCGAAGCCTACTGGATCACCAAGCCCTCTTGTGGCCCTGCTCTTCAACCCTGCAGCCTGCATCCCTGAGCCCAGACCCTGGAGCCAGGCCCGACAAGGATGTGGAGAATATCACATCACAGTTGACACAACAGAGCCTCCGATGGCCCCACCCAGGCAGAGACCTCGGGTCATCTATGGAAGGACGAGGTCTGGAAAGCAGCCCTCCCCTGGGAGAGAGCCCAGGCAGCCGTGCCTGTCCCCCTGCAGGACTGGCCTCAGCCTCTGTCACACCCTACCTACTCTCGCCTTCCTCCAGCAGCATTCCCTGGCAGCAGTGGCAGGGAACCGGGCAGACAAGAGCAGACACAATCTGTACCCACCAGACACTCCTGCTGCCGCAGTGTGGCGAAGACGAGGCTGCCCGCCTAGACACACCACCACGAGGTGGGGGTATGCAGGCGGGGGGCCCTGGGGAGGGCGGCCCAGGCCTAGCTGGCACGTGCTTCTGGCCCTGCCTTACTCCGCATGGCCCTCGGGCATGGCTATTGTGTCTGGGCCCAGTGTCCATCCTGCTGCACCTGCTGGACCTTAGGCTGGCACCACTACAGCTTAGCAGCAGGAGTGCCCTGGCATACTGACCGGCCCACCCCTCGACTCCTTGCTGTCCTGGAGAAACTGGAGGAAAGTTTGGGGGCCTTCTGGGGGCAGCAGTTCTGGAGAGAATTGAGCCACACGGACAACCAGGGCTGAGATGACCCCGGCAGCCACGACTTGGGCAGAAGCAACAGAGGAGGGCAGGACCCACAGGACCTGGGGCCTCTAGCCAGGCAGGGGCGACGGGGAGGCACAAACCCTCCAGTCTCCCGTCTGGGAGGTCTCAGGGCAGGCGGTGCCAGGCCCGAGGGCCAGGATG
>NW_022437505.1:0-1438 GCF_009761245.1 Sapajus apella
TTTTTCAGCTCCATCAATTCACTTATATTCCTTTCTATTTTGTCCATTCTCGTTAGCATTTCATCAAATCTTTTTTCAAGGTTCTTAGTTTCTTTGCATTTGGTTAGAACATGTTCTTTAAGTTCACAGAAGTTTCCTACTACCCTCCTTCTGAAGTCTGATTCTGTCATTTCATCGCACTCCTTCTCCATCCAACCTTGTTCCGTTGCTGGTGAGGAGGTGTGATCCCTTTTAGGAGGAGAGGTGTTCTGGTTTCGGGTGTTTTCATCCTTTTTGCGCTGATTTCTTCCCATCTTTAAGGATTTATCCACCTGTCGACTTTGTAGTTGCTGGCTTTCAGATTGGGTCTCAAATCTTTCAGATTGACGTTCTGTTTGTTGACAATGAGGTTATTTCTGTTTCTTGGTTTTCCTTCTGACAGTCTGGCACCTCTGCCGTAGGTCTGCTGAGGTTCACTCCAGGCCCTGCTTGCCTGGGGTTCACCTTCAGCAGCTGCTGAACAGCAAGGGTTGTTACCAGTTTTCTACTTCTGCTATGTTTGTCCCAGACAGATACCCGCCTAGTGTCAATCTGATCTATCTTTTATGAGGTGTCTTTTTGGATATATAGGGGTCAGGGAGCTGCTTGAGGAGACGGTCTCTTCTTTATAGGAGCTCAAATGGTGAGCTGTGAGCTTTGGTGTTGTTCATTCAGAGCTGCTGGGCAGGTACTTTTAGGTCTGCTGCAGCAGATCTCAAACTGCTTTTTGTTCCCAGGTACTCTGTCTCAGGGATTTAGGTCTTAATTTATGAGTTTCCGTTATGCTGCCGCCTTCTTTTTTTTTTTTTCTTTCCTTCAGACTTGCCCAGCCCAGCAAGGAGGCAGCCTAGTCACTGTCGGCCTATAGCAGATTTGCTGAGCTGCTGTGGGTTCTGCCCCCGCTGCCGAGTGACCTTCCCTGCGGTCCTGTTTATATGGGTGTAGTTAGAACTGCTTTGGCGATGGTGGCCCGCCTCTGTTGGGGCGGAGTCTCTGCTGTGACGGGTTGCCTTGGCAACAGCGGGCTGCCTTAGCAATGGCGGGTTGCCTTGGCAGCGGCGGGCTGCCTCGCTTACTGCTTATTCTTATGTGTCGGTATATGGTTGGCTATATCTCTTTCTAGTTTCTCCAAAGAAAGGGTTTCTGAACTGCTACATTCACACATTTGTTTACCTCTGTAAGTGGAATATACACCTTGACAATCATTCTGCTAGATAGTTCCATTGTTGTTTTAGAGCCAAATATTTCTCTTTACACCCTATACTCCCATTCACTCAGGAATATCCAAACGCAGATTTTAGAAGAAACATGTTTCTAACTCGTTGATTCTAAACATAGATGCAATTCCTAAGTTGAACGAACACACAGCAGAGCAGTTTGAAAGAGACGTTTCTCCTGTGGTTTAGACGCGATCTTACCG
>NW_022437505.1:1448-12939 GCF_009761245.1 Sapajus apella
AAGGTGAACGAACACACAGCAGAACAGTTTGAAAGAGACGTTTCTCCCGTGGTTTAGATGCGATCTTACTGCTAATTCTTATTTGTCAGTATATGGTTGGAAATATCTCTTTCTAGATCCTCCAAAGAAAGGGTTTCTGAACTGCTACATTCACACATCTGTATAACTCTGTAAGTTGAATATACACCTTGACAATCATTCTGCTCGATAAGTCCGTTTTTGTTTTAGAGCCAGATATTTCTCATTACACCCTATACTCCCATTCACTCAGGAATATCCAAACGCAGCTTTTAGAAGAAACGTGTTTCTAACTCGCTGAGCGTAAACGTAGATGCAACTTCCTAAGCTGAAGGAACACACAGAAGTGCACTTTGAAAGAGACGTTTCTCCTGTGGTTTACACGGGATCTTACTGCTAATTCTTATGAGTCTGTATATGGCTGGAATTATGTCTTTCTAGATTCTCTAACGAAAAGCTTTCTGAACTGCTACATTCACACATCTGTTTACCTCTGTAAGTTGAATATACACCATGATAATCATTCTACTAGATAGCTCCGTTTTTGTTTTAAAGCCAAATATTTCTTTTTACACCCTATTCTCCCAATCACGGAGGAATACTCAAACGCAGTTTTTCAAGAGACATGTTTCTAACTCGCTGAATCTCAACATAGATGCATTTTCCTAAGGTAAACGAACACACAGCAGAGCAGTTTGAAAGAGACTCTTATCCTGTGGTTTAGACGCGATGTTACCTCTAATTCTTATGTGCCTGTATATGGCTGGAAATATCTCTTTCTAGATTCTTCAAAGAAACGGTTTCTGAACTGCTAGATTCACACATCTGTTTAACTCTGAATATACAACTTGACAATCATTCTGCTAAATAGCTCCGTTTTTGTTTTAGAGCCAGATATTTCTCATTACACTGTACACTCCCATTCACTCAAGAATATCCAAACGCAGCTTTTAGAAGAAACGTATTTCCAACTTGCTGAATCTAAACATAGATGCAACTTCCTAAGGTGAACGAACACACAGCAGAGCAGTTTGAAAGAGACGTTTCTCCTGTGGTTTGGACGTGATCTTACCGCTAATTCTTATGTGCCTATATATTGCTGGAAATCTCTTTCTATATTCTCCAAAGAAAGGGTTTCTAAACTGCTACATTCACACATCTGTTTAACTATATATGTTGAACATACACCTTGACAATCATTCTGCTACAGAGCTCAGTTTTTGTTTTACAGCCAGATATTTCTCATTATACTCTATACTCTGGTTTAGACGCGGTCTTACCGCTAATTTTTATGTGCGTGTATATGGCTGGAAATATCTCTTTCTAGATTCTCATAAGAAATAGTTTCTGAACCCCTAAATTTACACATCTGTTTAACTCTGTAAGTTGAATATACGCCTTGACAAACATTCTGCTAGATAGCTCCGTTTTTGTTTTAGAGCCAGATGTTTCTCATTACACCGTTCAATCCCATTCACTCAGAAATATCCAAATGCAGCTTTTAGAAGAAACGTGTTTCTAACTCGCTGAATCTAAACATAGATGCAACTTCCTAAGGTCAGCAAACACACAGCAGAGCAGTTTGAAAGAGGCATTTCTCCTGTGGTATGCATGCTATCTTAGTGCTATTTCTTATCTGTCTGTATATGGCTGGAAGTATCTCTTTCTGGATTCTCCAAAGCAAGGGTTTCTGAACTGCTACATTCACACATCTGTTTAACTCTGTAAGTTGAATATACACCTTGACAATCATTCTGCTAGATAGCTCCGTTTTTGTTTTAGAGCCAGATATATCTCCTTACACCCTGTGCTCCCATTTACTCAGGAATATCCAAACCCAACTTTTGGAAGAAACATGATTCCAACTCGTTGAAACTGAACATAGATGCAACTTCCTAAGGTGAACGAACACACGGCAGAGCAGGTTGAAAGAGACGTTTCTCCTGTGGTTTAGATGCGATGTTACCGCTAATTCTTATGTGTCTGTATATGGCTGGAAATATCTTTTTCTAGATTTTCCAAAGAAAGAGTTTCTGAACTGCTACATGCTCACATCTGTTTAACTCTGTAAGTTGAATATACACCTTGACAATCATTATGCTAGATAACTCCGCTTTTGTTTTAGTGCCAGATATATCTCATTACACCCTATGCTCCCATTCACTCAGGAATATCCAAACCCAGCTTTTAGAAGAAACGTGTTTCCTACTCGCTGAATCTAAACATAGATGCAACTTCCTAAGGGGAATGAACAAATAGCAGAGCAATTTGATAGAGGCGTTTCTACTCTGGTTTAGACGCGATCTTACCGCTAATTCTTATGTGCCTGTATATGGCTGGAAATATCTCTTTCTAGATTCTCATAAGAAATAGTTTCTGAACTGCTACATTCACACATATCTTTAACTCTGTAAGTTGAGTATACGCCTTGACATACATTCTGCTAGATAGCTCCATTTTTGTTTTAGAGCCGGATGTTTCTCATTACACCCTACACTCACATTCACTCAGGAATATCCAAACGCAGCTTTTAGAAGAAACGTGTTTCTAACTCGCTGAATATAAACATAGATGCAACTTCCTAAGGTCAACAAACACACAGCAGAGCAGTCTGAAAGAGATGTTTCTCCTGTGGTTTAGACGCGATCTTACCGCTAATTCTTATGTGTCTGTATATGTCTGGAAATATCTCTTTCTAGAATGTCCAAAGAAAGGGTTTCTGAACTGCGACATTCACACGTCTGTTTAATTCTGTAAGTTGAATATACACCTTGACAATCCTTATGCAAAGACCTGGAACCAACCCAAATGCCCATCGACGATAGACTGGATAGGGAAAATGTGGCACATATACACCATGGAATATTATGCAGCCATCAAAAACGATGAGTTTGGGTCCTTTGTAGGGACATGGATGAACCTGGAAACCATCATTCTCAGCAAACTGACAGAAGAGCAGAAGATCAAACACCGCATGTTCTCACTCATAGGTGGGTGCTGAACAATGAGAACACATGGACAGGGAGGGGAGCACTACACACTGGGGTCAGTTGGGGGGAAATAGGGGAGGGACAGTGGGGGGTGGGGAGCTGGGGAGAGATAGCAAGGGAGAAATGCCAGATGTAGGTGATGGGGAGGAAGGCAGCAAATCACACTGCCACGTGTGTTCCTATGCAACAATTTTGCATGTTCTTCACGTGTACCCCCATACCTAAAATCCAATAAAATAAATGGGAAAAAAAAAGAATAAGCGGTAAGATCGCTAGTAAACCACAGGGGAAAAGTCTCTATCAAACTGCTCTGCTCTGTGATCGTTCACCTTAGGAAGTTTCATCAAGATTTACATTCAGCGAGTTAGAAACACAATTGATGGAAAAGCTGCGTTTGGATATTCCAGAGTGAATGGGTGCATAGGGTGTAATGAGAAATATCTGGCTCTATAACAAAAACGGAGCTATCTAGCAGAATGATTGTCAAGGGGTATATTCAACTTACAAAGTTAAACAGACTTTCCAATGTAGCAGTTCAGAAAGCCTTTCTTTGGAGAATCTAGAAAGAGATATTTGCAGCCATATTCACACACATAAGAATTCGCAGTAAGATCGCGTCTAAACCACAGGAGAAACGTCTCTTTCAAACGGCTCTGCTGTGTGTTCGTTCACTTTATGAAGTTGCGTCTATATTTATATTTAACGAGTAAGAAACACTTTTCTTCTAAAAGCTGCGTTTGGTATTCCTGAGTGAATGATAGTATACGGTGTAATGAGAAATCTTAGGCCCTAAAGTAAAAACGGACCTATCTAGCAGAATGATTGTAAAGGTGTACATTCAACTTACAGAGATAAACAGATGTGTGAATGTAGCAGTTCAGAAACCCTTTCCTCGGATAATCTAGAAGAGATATTTTCAGCCATTCACAGGCACATAAAAATTGGCAGTATCGTAGCGTCTAAACCACAGGAGAAACGTCTCTTTCAAACTGCTCTGCTGCGTGTTAGTTCACCTTAGGAAGTTGCATTTTTGTTTAGACTCAGTGAGTTAGAAACACGTTCATTCTAAAAGCTGCGTTTGGATATTCCTGAGTGAATGGGAGTATAGGGTGTAATGAAAAATATCTGGCTCCAAAACAAAAACGGAGCTATCTAGCAGTATGATTGTCAACGTGTATATTCAACTTACAGAGTTAAACAGATATGTGAATGTAGCAGTTCAGAAACACTTTCTTTGGAGAATCTAGAAAGAGATATTTCTAGCCTTATTCAGACCCATGAGAATTAGCGGTAAGATCACGTCTAAATAACTGGAGACACGACTCTTTCAAACTGCTCTGGTGTGTGTTCGTTCACCTCAGGAAGTTGCATCTATGTTTAGATTTAGGGAGTTAGAAATACCTTCCAGCTAAAAGCTGCGTTTGGATATTCCTGAGTGAATGGGATTATAGGGTGTAATGAGAAATATCTGGCTCTAAAACAAAAACAGAGGTATCTAGCAGAATGATTGTCAAGGTGTATATTCAACTTACAGAGTTAAACAGATGTGTGAATGTAGCAGTTCAGAAACACTTTCTTTGTAGAATCTGGAAAGAGATAATTCCAGCCATATACAGACACATAAGAATTAGCAGTAAGATCGTGTCTAAACCACAGGTGAAACGTCTCTTTCAAACTGCTCTGCTGTGTGTTCCTTGATCTTAGGAAGTTGCATCTATGTTTAGATTCAGGGATTTAGAAACACTTTTCTTCTAAAAGCTGCGTTTGTGTATTCCTGAGTGAATGGGCGTATAGGGTGTAATGAGAAATATCTGGCTCTAAAACAAAAACGGAGCTATCTAGCAGAATGGTTGTCAAGGTGTGTATTCAACTTACAGAACTAAACAGATGTGTGAATTTAGCAGTTCACAAACACTTCCTTTGGAGAATCCAGAAAGAGATATTTGCAGCCATATACAGACACATAATAATTAGCGGTAAGATCGCGTATAAATCACAGGAGAAACGTCTCTTTCAAACTGCTCTGCTTGAATTCGTTCACCTTAGGAAGTTGCATCTATCTTTAGATTCAGCGAGTTACAAACACTTTTCTTCTAAAACCTGCGTTTGGATATTCCTGAGTGAATGAGAGAGTAGTGTGTAATGAGAAATATCTGGCCCTGAAACAAAAACGGAGGTATCTAGCAGAACGATTGTCAAGGTGTATATTCAACTTACACAGTTCAACAGATCTGTGAATGAAGCAGTTCAGAAACTATTTGGAGAATCTAGAAAGAGATATTTCCAGCCAAATTCAGACCCGTAAGAATTAGCAGTAAGATCGTGTCTAAATAACTGGAGACACGACTCTTTCAAACTGCTCTGCTGTGTGTTCGTTCACCTTAGGAAGTTGCATCTATGTTTAGATTCAGGGAGTTAGAAATACCTTCCTTCTAAAAGCTGCGTTTGGATATTCCTGAGTGAATGGGAGCATAGGGTGTAATGAGAAATATCAGGCTTTAAAACAAAAATGGAGGTATCTAGCAGAATGATTGTCAAGATGTATATTCAACTTACAGTGTTAAACAGATGTGTGAATGTAGCAGTTCAGAAACCCTTTCTTTGGAGAATCTAGAAAGAGAAATTTCCAGCCATATTCAGACACATAAGAATTAGAGGTTAGAACGCGTCCAAACCACAGGAGAAACGTCTCTTTCAAACTGCTATGCTGTGCGTTTGTTCACTTTAGGAAGTTGTATCTATATTTAGATTCAGCGAATTAGAAACACTTTTCTTCTGAATACTTCGTTTGGATATTCGTGAGTGAAAGGGAGTATATGGTGTAATGAGAAATATCTGGCTCTAAAACAAAAACGGAGCTATCTAGCAGAATGATTGTCAAGGGTTGCATTCAACTTACAGAGTTAAACAGATGTGTGAATGTAGTAGTTCAGAAACCCTTTCTTGTCTAAACCACAGGAGAGACGTCTCTATCAAACTGCTCTGCTGTGTGTTCCTTCACCTTAGGAAGTTGCATCTATGTTTCAATTCAGCGAGTTAGAAACAAGTTTCTTCTAAAGGCTGCGTTTGGATATTCCTGAGTGAATGGGAGTACAGGGTTTAATGAGAAATATCAGGCTCTAAAATTAAAACGCATCTATCTAGCAGAATCATTGTCAAGGAGTATATTCAACTTACAGTGTTAAACAGATGTGTGAATGAAGCAGTTCCGAAATCCTTTATTTGGAGAATCTAGAAATAGATATTTCCAGCCACATACAGACACATAAGAATTAGCGGTAAGATCGCATCTAAACCACAGGAGAAACCTGTCTTTCAAACTGCTCTGCTGTGTGTTCGTTCACCTTAGGAAGTTGCATTTATGTTTAGATTCAGCGAGTAAGAAACACTGTTGTTCTGATTTCTGCGTGTCGATATTCCTCAGTGAATGGGAGTATATGGTGTAATGAGAAATATCTGGCTCCAAAACAATAACAGAGCTATCTAGCAGAATGATTGTCAAGGTGTATATTCAACTTACAGAGACAAACAGATGTGTGAATGTAGCAGTTCAGAAACCCTTTCTTTGGAGAGTCTAGAAAGAGATATTTCCAGCCATATAGAGTCACATAAGTTTTAGCGGTAAGATCGCATGCAAACCACAGGAGAAACATATCTTTCAATCTGCTCTGCTGTGCGTTCGTTGACCCTAGGAAGGTGCATCTATATTTAGACTCAGCGATTTGCAATCACTTTTCTTCTAAAAGCTGCGTTTGGATTTTCCTGAGTGAATGGGAGTATAGAGTGAATGAGAAATATCTAGCTCTAAAACAAAAACGGAGCTATATAGCAGAATGATTGTCAAGGTGTATATTCAACTTACAGAGTTAAACAGATGTGTGAACGTAGTAGTTCGGAAACCCTTTCCTTGGAGAACCTAGAAAGAGATATTTGCAGCCGTATACAGACACAAAAGAATTAGCGGAAAGATCGTGTCTAAACCACAGAAGAACCCTCTCTTTCAAACTTCTCTGCAGTGAGTTCGTTCACCTTCGGAAGTTGCATCTATCTTTATATTGAGCGAGTTAGAAACACTTTTCTTCTAAAACCGGAGTTTGGATATTCCTGAGTGAAGGGCTGTATACGGTGTAATGAAAAATATTTGGCTCTAAAACAAAAACGGACCTATCTAGCAGAATGATAGTCAATGTGTACATTCAACTTACAGAGGTAAACAGATGTGTGAATGCAGCCGTTCAGAAACCCTTTCTTTGGAGAATCTAGAAAGAGATATTTCCAGCCATATACAGGCACATAAGAATTAGCGGTATGATCGCATCAAAACCACAGGACAAACGTCTCTTTCAAAATTCCCTGCTTTGTGTTCGTTCCCCTTAGGAAGTTTCATCTGTGTTTGGATTCAACGAGTTAGAAACACGTTTGTTCTAAAAGCTGCGTTTGGATACTCCTGAGTAAATGGTAGTAAAGGGTGTAATGAGAAACATCTGGCTCTAAAACAAAAACGGAGCTATCTAGCAGAATGATAGTCAAGGTGTATATTCCGTTCACACAGGGAAACAGATGTGTGAATGTAGCAGTTCAGAAAACTTCTCTTTGCAGAATCTAGAAAGGGGTGTTTCCAGCCATATACAGACACATAAGAATTAGCGGTAATATCGCGTCTGATCCACAGGAGAAACATCTCTTTCAAACTGCTCTGCTGTGTGTCCGTTCACCTTAGGAGGTTGCATCTATGTTTAAATTCAGCGAGTTAGAAACACGTTTCTTCTAAAAGCTGCTTTTCGATATTCCTCAGTGAATGGGAGTATAGGGTGTAATGAGGAATATCTGGATATAAAACAAAAACGGAGCTATCTAGCAGAATGATTGTCAAGGTGTATATTAAACTTGCAGAGTAAAACAGATGTGTGAATGTAGCAGTTCAGAAACTCTTTCTGTGGAAAATCTAGAAAGAGATATTTCAACCGATACTGCGGCACATAAGAATTAGTGGTAAGCTCGCATGTAAACCACAGGAGAAACGTCTATGTCAAACTGTTCTGCTGTGTGTTCGATCACCTTAAGAAGTTACATCGATGTTTAGATTCAGCGAGTTAGAATCACGTTCCTTCTTAAAGCTACGTTTGTATATTCCTGAATGAATATGGAGTTTAAGGTGTAATGAGAGTTATCTGGCTCCAAAACTAAAACAGAGCTATCTAGCAGAATGATTGCCAAGGTGTATATTCAACCTAGACAGTTAAACAGACGTCTGAATGTAGCAGTTCAAAAACCCTATCATTGGAGAATCCAGAAAGAGATATTTCCCTCCATATACAGACACATAAGAATTAGCGGTATGATCGCGTACAAACCACAGGAGAAACTTCTCTATCAAACTGCTCTGCTGTGTCTTCGTTCACCTTAGGAAGTTGCATCTACATTTAGATTCAGTGAGTTAGAAACACGTTTCTTCTAAAAGTTGCGTTTGGATACTACTGAGTGAAAGGGAGTATACCGTGTAATGAGAAACATCTGGCTCGAAAACAAAAACTGAGCTATAAGGCAGAATGATTGTCAAGGTATATATTTAACTTACAGAGTTAAACAGATGTGTGAATGCAGCAGTTCAGAAATCCTTTCTTAGGATAATCTAGAAAGAGATATTTCCAACCATACACAGACACATAAGAATTAGCGGTAAGATCGCGTGTAAACAACAGTAGAAAGGTCTCTTTCAGAGTGCTCTGCTGTGTGTTCGTTCACCTTAGGAAGTTGCATCTACATTTAGATTCAGCGAGTTAGAAACACGTTTCTTCTAAAAGCTGCGTTTGGATATTCCTCAGTGTACGGGATGATAGGTTGTAATGAGAAAATTATATCTCTAAAACAAAATGGAGCTATCTAGCAGAATGATTGTCAATTTGTATATTCCACTTACAGAGTTAAACAGATGTGTGAATGTAACAGTTCAGAAACCCTTTGTTTGGAGTATCTAGAAAGAGATATTTCCATCCATATAGAGACACATAAGAATTAGTGGTATGATCGCTTCTAAACCACAGGAGAATCGTCTATTTCAAATTGCTCTACTGTGTTTTCGTTCATCTTAGGAAACTGCATATGATTTTAGATTCATGAGTTAGAAACACGTTTCTTCTAAAAGCTGCGTTTGGATATTTCTGAGTGAATGGGGGTATAGGGTATAATGAGAAATATCTGCCTCTAAAGCAAAAACGGAGCTATCTAGCAGAATGATTGTCAAGGTGTATATTCAACGTACAGATTTAAGCAGGAAGGAGAATGTAGCAGGTCAGAAAACCTTTGTTTGGAAAATCTAGAAAGAATTATTTCCAGGCATATGCAGACACATAAGAGACGGCGGTAAGATCGCGTCTAAACCAAAGGAGAAACGTCTCTTTCAAACTGCTCTGCTGTGTGTTCGTTCACCTAAGGAAGTTGCATCTACGTTTAGATTCAACGAGTTAGAAGCAAGGTGCAAGCTGTACAATCAACGTACAGAGTTAAACCGATGTGTGTGTGCATCAGTTCAGAAATCCTTTCTTTGGAGAATCTGGAAACAGATATTTTAAGCCATATAAAGGCTTACAAGAACTACCAGAAAGACTGCGTTTAAAATACAGGAGAAACGTCTATTTCAAACTGCTCTGCTATGTGTTCATTCACCTTAGGATGTTGCATCTATGTTTAGATACAGCGAGTTAGCAACATGTTTCCTCTAAAGGCTGCATTTGGATATTTCAGAGTGAATGGGAGTATAGGCTGTAATGAGGAATATCTTGCTCTAAAACAACACGGAGCTATCTAGCAGGATGGTTGTCAAGCTGTACAATCAACTTACAGAGTTAAAGAGATTTGTGTGTGCATCAGTTCTGAAATCCTTTGTTTGTAGAATCTGGAAACAGATATTTCCAGCCATGTACATGCATGTAAGAACTAGCAGTAAGACTGCATTTAAAACACAGGAGAAACGTCTAATTCAAACTGCTCTGCTTTGTTTTCGTTCACCTAGGGAAGTTGCATCTATGACTAGATTCAGCGAGTTAGAAACACGTTTCTTCTAAAAGCTGCGTTTTTATATTCCAGAGTGAATGAGACCATAGGCTATAATGAGAAATATCTTGCTCTAAAAGTTAAAACGCAGGTATCTAGCAGAGTGGTTGTTAAGCTGTAGAATCAACTCACAGAGATAAACTGATGTGTGTGTGCAGCAGTTCTGAAATCCTTACTTTGTAGAATCAGGAAACAGACGTTTCCAGCCATATACTGGCATGTAAAACACAACAGTAAGACTGTGTTTAAAACAGAGGAGAAACGACTATTTCAAACTGCTCTGCATTGTGTTCGTTCACCTTAGGAAGTTGCATCTATGTTTAGATTCAGCGAATTAGAAACACGTTTCTTCTAAAAGCTGCATTTGGATATTCCAGAGTGAATTAGACGGTAGGCTGTAATAAGAAATATCTTGCTCTAAAAGAAAACGCAGCTATCTAGCAGAATGGTTGTCAAGCTGTACAATCAACTTACAGAGATAAACTGATTTGTGTGTGCAGCAGTTCAGAAATCCTTTCTTTGGAGAATGTGTAAGCATATATTTCCAACCATATACAGTCATGTAAGAACTTGCAGTAAGACTGCGTTTAAAACGCAGGAGAAATGTCTAGTTCAAACACCTCTGCTTTGTGTTCGTTCACCTTAGGAATTTGCATTTATGTTTGGATTCAGGGAGTTACAATCCTGTTTCTTCTAAAAGCGCTTTTGGATATTCCAGAGTAAAGAGACTGTAGGCTGTAATGAGAAATATCTTGCCCTAAAACAAAAACGCAACGATCTAGGACAGTGGTTTTTAAGCTGTAGAATGAACTCACAGAGTTAAACCGATGTGTGTGTGTGGCAGTTCAGAAATCATTTCTTTGGAGAATCTGGAAACAGATATTCCAGCCATATACAGGCATGTCATAACTAGCAGTAAGACTGCGTATAAAACACGTTTCTTCTAAAAGCTGACTTTGAAAATTCCTGCGTGAATGAGACTATAGACTGTAAAGATAAATATCTTGCTCTAAAACAAAAACGAAGCTCTCTGGCAGAATGGTTGTTAAGCTGTACAATTAACATACAGAGTTAAACTGACGTGTTTGTCCAGCAGTTCAGAATTCCTTTCTTTGCAGAATCTGGAAACTGATATTTCCAGCCCCATACAGGCATATAAGAACTAGCAATAGGCCGGGTGCGGTGGCTCAAGCCTGTAATCCCAGCACTTTTGAGGACGAGGCGGGTGAATCACGAGGTCAAGAGATCGAGACCATCCTGGTCAACATGGTGAAACACCGTCTCTACTAAAAATACAAAAAATTAGCTGGGCATGGTGGCACGTGCCTGTAATCCCAGCTACTCAGGAGGCTGAGGCAGGAGAATTCCCCGAACACAGCAGGTGGAGGTTGCGGTGAGCCAAGATCGTGCCATTGCACTCCAGCCTGGGT
>NW_022437505.1:13039-16145 GCF_009761245.1 Sapajus apella
AAAAAAAAAAAAAAAAAAAAAGAACTAGCAATAAGACTGCATGTAATCACAGGAGAAACGTCTATTTCAAACTTCTCTGTTTTGTGTTCGTTCACCTTAGGAAGTTGCATCTATGTTTAGATTCAGTGAGTTAGAAATACGTTTCTTCTAAAAGCTGCCTTTGGATATTCCAGAGTGAAGGAGACTATAGGTTGTAATGAGAAATATCTGCTCTAAAACAAAAACGCAGCTATCTGGCAGAATGGTTGTCAAGCTGCACAATCAACTAACAGAGTTAAACTGATGTGTGTGTGCAGCAGTTCAGAAATCTTTTCTTTGGAGAATCTGGAAACAAATGTTTCCAGCTATATACAGGCATATAATAACTAGAAGTAAAACTGCGTTTAAAACACAGTAGAAAGGACTAGTTCAAACTTCTGTCCAATGTGTTCTCTCACCTTAGGACGTTGCATCTATGTTTAGATTCAGCGAGTTAGAAACACATTTCTTCTAAAAGATGCGTTTGCATATTCCAGATTAACTGAGATTATAGACTGTAATGAGAAATATCTTGCTCTAAAACAAAAACACAGCTACTTAGCAGAATGGTTGTCAAGCTGTACAATCAACTTACAGAGTTAAACTTATGTGTGTGTGCAGCAGTTCAGAAATCCTTTCTTTGGAGAATCTGGAAGCAGATATTTCTAGCCATATACAGGCATGTACGAACTACCAGTAAGACTGCGTTTAAAACACGGGAGAAACGTCTAGTTCAATCACCTCTGCTTTCTGTTCGTTTACTTTAGGAATTTGCATCTATGTTTAGATTCAGAGAGTTAAAAACACGTTTCTTCTAAAAGCTGCGTTTGCATATTCCAGATTGATCAAGAATATAGATTGTAATGAGAAAGATCTTGCTCTAAAATAAAAACGCAGCTATCTAGCAGAATGGTTGTTAATCTGTAGAATCAACTTACAGAGTTAAACTGATGTGTGTTTGCAGCAGTTCAGAAATCCTTTCTTTGGAGAGTTGGAAACAGATTTTTTCAGCCTTATACATGCATATAAGAACTAGCAGTAAGACTGCGTTTAAAAAGCAGGAGAAACGTCTAGGTCAAACTGCTCTTCTTTGTGTTCGTTCAACTTAGGAAGTTGTATCCATGTTTAAATTCAGGGAATTAGAAACACGTTCCTTCTAAAAGCTGCGTTTGGATATTCCACAGTCAATGAGACTATAGGCTGTAATGAGAAATATCTTGCTCTAAAACAAAAACGCAGCTATCTAACAAAATGGTTTTCAAGCTGTACAATCAACTTACAGAGTTAAACTGATGTGTGTGTGCAGCTCTTTAGAAATCCTTTCTTTGCAGAATCTGGAAGCAGATATTTCCAGCCGTATACAGGCATGTAAGAACTAGCATTAAGACTGCGTTTAAAACACAGGAGACACGTCTAGTTCAAACACCTCTGTTTTGTGTTCATTCACCTTAGGAAGTTGCATCTATGTTTTGTTTCAGGGAGTTAGGATCCTGTTTCTTCTAAAAGCGCGTTTGGATATTCCAGAGTCAATGAAACTGTAGGCTGTAATGAGAAATATCTTGCTCTAAAACAAAAACGCAGCTATCTAGCAGAGTGGTTTTTAAGCTGTAGAATGAACTCACAGAGTTAAACCGATGTGTGTGGGCGGCAGTTCAGAAATCCTTTCTTTGGAGAATCTGGAAACATATATTTCCAGCCATATACAGGCATTTAAGAACTAGAAGTAAGACTGCTTTTAAACTCAGAAGAAACGTCTAGTTCAAACTGCTCTGCTTTGTGTTCGTTCAACTTAGTAAGTTGCATCTATGTTTAGATTCAGGGAGTTAGAAACACGTTTCTTCTAAAAGCTGGGTTTGGATATTCCAAAGCGATTGAACCTATAGACTGTAATGAGAAATATCTTGCTCTAAAACAAAAACACAGCTATCTAGCAGAATCTTTGTAAAGCTGTGGAATCAACTTACACAGTTAAACTGATGTGTGCGTGCAGCAGTTCTGAAACCCTTTCTTTGTAGAATCTGGAAACAGATATTTCCAGCCATATACAGGTATATAAGAACTGGCAGTAAGACTGCGTATGAAACACAGGAGAAAGTTCTAGTTCAAACTGCTCTACTTTGTGTTCATTCACCTTAGGAAGTTACATCTATGTGAAGATTCAGCGAGTTTGAAGCACGTTTCCTCCAAAAGCTGCGTTTGGATATTCCAGAGTGAATGAGACTGTAGGCTGTAATGAGAAATATCTTGCTCTAAAATAAAAACGCAGCTAACTAGCAGAATGTTTGTCCAGCTATACAATCAACTTACAGACTTAAACTTATGTGTGTGTGCAGCAGTTCCGAAATCCTTTCTTTGTAGAATCTGGAAACAGATATTTACAGCCATATACAGGAATGTAAGAACTAGCAGTAAGACTGCTTTTAAAACACAGGAGAAACGTCTATTTCAAACTGCTCTGCGTTGTGTTGGTTCACATTAGGAAGTTGCATCTGTGTTTATATTCAGCGAGTTGGAAACACGTTTTTGCTAAAAGCTGCGTTTGCATATTTCAGAGTGACGGAGACTACAGGCTGTAAAGAGAAAAATCTTGCTCTAAACCAAAAACGCAGCTATCTAGCAGAATGGTTCTTAAGCTGTAGAATCAACTTCCAAAGTTAAACCAATGTTCGTATGCAGCATTTCTGAAATGTTTTCGTTGTAGAATCTGGATGAAGATATTTCCAGCTATATACTGGCACATAAGAACTCACAGTAAGACTGCGTTTAAAACACAGGAGAAACGTCTATTTCAAACTGCTCTGCGTTATGTTGGTTCACATTAGGAAGTTGCATCTATGTTTAGATTGAGAGAGTTAGAAACACGTTTCTTCTAAAAGCTGCGTTTGTATATTCCAGAGTGACTGAGACTATAGAGTGTAATGAGAAATATCTTGCTCTAAAACTAAAACGCAGCTATCTAGCCGAATGGTTGTCAAGCTGTGGAAGCAACTTACAGAGGTAAACTGATGCGTGTGTGCAGCAGTTCAGAAATCCTTTCTTTGGAGAACCTGGAAACAGATATTTCCAGCCATATACAGGCATGTAAGAA